>NW_019213281.1:354808-388593 GCF_002532875.2 Varroa jacobsoni | reverse complement strand
TATATATACGTTATAAGTGTTTTATGTGCTGTAGTAGTAGTTGTTGTTTTTGCTGGAGCTGTGTTTGACGTTATGTCATTTTCCTGACGATTAGATTTCTTTCGCTACCTTCCAGCATGTTATTGTCTTTTTTCCACGTACGGTTCGCATGTATAAACCGATATATGTTTAAAAAAAATTCTTACATAGCCCGTGCAATAAAATATTGTTTCAAATAGTGTAAGCTTACAGAAAACGCTTTTTTCGAAATACTGTTGCGATCGCTTCACCGAATTATAAAATGTTATTTTAAGATTAAGCTTTAAGGTGTGTGTCCCATTTTTCAGCAAAGAACAACTTTGATAGCTTGTAAAATGAAAAACATATGTAATCTCAACAGACGAACTATGTAGAAAAATCAGGGCTACTTAAAGCATAAAATATACCGAAATAAATCGTATTTTTTGTAGATACTCTTTTAAAGGTATTAATCGGGTTGGGGCTTTTGTCTTGTGTCTCTGCGGGCTTTTTTAATGTATCTCCTGTTCTTAATAAAGGGTCAATATTGTTCTCTCTTTTGAAATATTATCGAAGCCGTAATTGAAAGTACGTTTTTGACCTGAAAAAAACAATGGCAGTGGTTTGAAGCCATCTTCCAACGACATAATGCGAAATGATTGCTAAGCACATAATAGCTTGCTCTAGAGCAGACGTTTAAAGCTCTATGCATAAAAACCTGAGGACTATGTGCTGATCTGAGTCGGTCGTTATTAATAGAAGCATTGCCATTTTCCATAGAATCCATCGACTTCTTGAAGGTGTCGATATTATATTATTAGTCAAGCTGCTTGGATGCAAATTTCAGGTTTTTCAGACTGCAGTTCCTCAAACAGGATAGCATTTTGATTCGCCTAAACCTAGTACGTGCTTCTCAGGTTCTTGAGGACGACATTTCCCATTATATTAGTTAATGGCCATGTATGTTATTTTTTTCCAGCTTGAATGATAAGAAGCAGCGAGCGTCTCATATCAGCAATTACACAAGAATGAATGTACTGAAATTTTACGATGAAATCCAGTGCTTCGCAGGTGCACAGTATAATCACACGTTCAGACAAAATTTATGGGCACACGTGGCGTCTTGTACAACCTCTGAGAGTCGGTCTATTAATTTTTTAAGCTTTTTGGTATTGCCAGGAAGTACGTTTATTGGCATCCACATTCAATATAATGCTAAAACAGAAATGTCATTAGGTAGTATGATATGCATATTTTTAGAACAGCTCAGAAACTGATCGATGCTCGTGTTTCATTGAATGAAGGTTAATTTGAACTTCTGTTCATTCGTTGTTTTTGATCCTTGAACGTCCTAAATGGTTAGTCCAGTAAGCCTAAAGGAGTAGATTTGAACTACATAAGAAAAAGCGGTGGAAGAAACCACGCTGTTTATTTTATACCATTATATATTATTGTATATATTCTACATTAAAAAACAGCTAATATTGCACGGTTCTGCATTGTAGTTAATTGAATAGCATAATATGGGTAAACAATGACGATGCATCACACATCAAATCGTTCCGGCCTGTGTCATAATCGCTTTTTAGTTTTATTATATTATATAAACTATTCTTACTGCATTATTGTAGGCATTAATGAACGTCACTAATTGAATATGGGAGTTCTATGGAAAATATATTAATAAGTTGATAAGAATATTAAATTAATACATTAAACTAATGTATAGCTCATTAGGAAAATGCTCTTCTTTGTTCCCTGAAGTGTTATACTCTTTCAGTCTAGTTCCACTTTGCTTTCTTATGATGAAATTATTTATTTCAGTGTACCCCCATTTCTCAATAATTAGATAGTGTGTCGCGTGTTTCAATGGCGCATAGTAATCCCACAATAAAAAAGCAATATAAAAGACACAAACATAACTATGTGCAGCGTAAGTATGTTTACTCAAGTTAGTTGCTCCATTATATGGCCACTTATTAACAACTGCAAAAATATGATCTAAATTACTTCCAATCGAGTCAGATATATGCACTGTAATTTTTCGGGCCTTCAAATTTTCAACCGACATCGAAGCTCGTTATGATATTCTACTTTCAATTTACATTTTTAAGCCAAGTGCTAATCGTGGGCTGCATTGCTTTACCAGGCAATCGTTGCCGTCATTAGCATTACAATTAAAGGATTATGATATTCAAGACATATGTCTCAGCCCTATAATACAGAGGATTATCCATCCGCCGCACGTCAATACCAGTGGTAGCCCTTAGGACGACTATGGCTACCGTAACAAGCAGATCGGTAGCTAGCAATTAAAGGATAACTGGCTGCCCAGAGTTTTACTCTTTGGATACAAACAATTCAAAAATATTTCATCATGCATTTTTAGATAAAATGCAAAGTAAATTTTCTCATTGATTTTGGCCATGCTTCTACTACAGTGAAACCAATATTTCTCGGCAATATTTGCATATAAACATTATCAGGTTTGCTTTGATAACATAGTCGAGGTAGTACTAAGCAAATGTAACATTCAATTCAAGCAGTAACCTTTTGTGAACGAGATGAAAACCTGAAATTTAACGACCAACTCAAATAAATCTTCCTGATTTTAAGTGTTTTAGGTCTGCTATAGCTAATCATTTAGCTTAATTTACCCTTAAAAGTCCGGCTGAACAATCGAAACATAATAAACTGTATTTCATAAGTAATTTCAAATAGAATTATAAAATCGTTGTAAAGGCGTATTTAGGTAGTCCCTCCATTGAACTAAGGGTGAAAATAAATTAATATTAGAACACTGGTGTAGAACAAATACGTTTTCTGAGCACCGAACCTTGTGTTGAATTGATTTATCGCTATAATTAGAAATTCCTATGTATGGGTCGCTCATGCCCAGATATCTGAGCTACGTACATATAAACCTTGTTGATTCCAGAAGTTCTGATGCTACTTTTGTGCATGAAATTGTGTACGTTTAAAAATACATGTAACATTTGGAGGTAATGGCATAAAAAATCGTTTACCTTAAATGGTTGCGTATGGATATATTAGTTTAATGTTACACTTACCTGGAAAACCTTATTTGGCTACTTTACAGCAAATAACCTACCAGCTAATTCTCAGAAGCTAACGCTATCGAAGCCTCTTCCTTTTTTATTCAGTCGCAAGACCCTGTTCATCAGAATCACTTTTGACATGACTCGACGAATTATTTAAAACAAATATAGTTTATCTTTTAAAATAAGGTACACTTCAAGTATTCTTCTCGAAAACATTGTTAAAATATCTTGTTAAAAAACTAAACATATTATTTCAGTTTATCTTTTCAATGATAAATCCTGTGCATCGTCGATCAGGTCTGATTTATAGTTTAAAGATGTTATTTATAGGGTCTTCTGAAGATTTCGTATATATGGGATCAAACAAAGGCATCGCATGGCACTTTTTTTAGGTATTCAAGGAGCTATATAGTACGCGATATAAACTAGTAGCATCTAAAGATTTTGTAGGTCTTTCTTCATAATACAAGACCACTATTGAGTATTAAAAAGCATGGCATGACCGTTCGGAGCCGTCACAGACCATAAACATATTTGAGATACTGAAAGTGTGGTTCTACTCTGACTATAGCAACAAAATAATCTACTAATCTTTCTTTCATCTATCAACAAATTTACTGATCCCATCTAATCAGAAACTTTTCATGTGTAGTTCGACACTGAGTGATTTTTGGCCTGTGTATAAGGTTTTTTTCTGCTAAATTATCTTAGTCACGAGATTTCATCGGGCCATGCATAAATCTAAAAACCTGCTTATTTTACTCGAGTTTTTTTTTAGTGTATAAGGTCCTTCTAGACTTACGCAACTCAGATTCCTGTTAGGACGGAGATCTGCTGTTACCCTGGGCTTAGGCGTTTCTCCCTGATGTACCCACTCTTTTTTCTGCTTATATTAACCTAGAAGGCGCCATTATTGAATTTTAGTTGAATTTGTAATGAACTAATTGAAGGTGTGCATTACAGGAGGAACATTAAACATTCATTCAGTTATAGATCTTGAGTTATAAACATTTAAAACTTATAACTTTTATAGTCTTCCAAAAAATAAGTAGAAAAAAAAAAAAATCAAAGATGATATAATTCAAAGAATTCAAACTAGAAGGAATATTTTACGTTCTATGAAAGTCAAAATAATTTTAATACTGACGAAGCTTTCCTTCCGGACCCTAAAAGTTGAGGAAAACCTGCTATATTTACCCTGTAAATATCAGTGAAGAATAAATCCTTAAAAATTTTATATTAAAAGAATAATCCAATATATCCAAGAAAATTATAAGATCAATGGATAATACCAGCAATAATGACTAATTCTGCTCCCATTATTAAAACATAATGACAATGAGCGACAATGCATTGTCTTCAAAATTGTGTTAATTGAAGACTAATTAATTAACATCAAGCTTTGAATACTCTCTTCAGATATGTGCCCAAACCTCGTGGGATAACTATTTCGAGCTACTTCAACACTCTTTTAAGCTTGATAAAAAATCGAACAGTTCAAGCGTGAAAAATGCATGGCGTATGGATAGATGTACGGCGGAAAGGTAAAGTACAAAAGCAACAATAAAAAACAAGCTCTTACTTGTATACCAACCTAAGAACAAGTTGTAATAGAAAATAAAATACAGAAGAGCTATATAAACTTAGCTTAAAAAATTTCAGCTACTGTAAAAATCTATAGCGCTAGATACTCAACCTTTTAGTAAGGAATGAATAATAATGATAATAACGGCATACTAAAACCAAAAAAATAGTGAAGAAAATAATAATAGTTTACGTACCTTTCAAAGAGTTTCGCCTTGCTCGACAACTGGGCATTTTGGGCTTATTTTTGCGCACAGTGAGACTGTACGTAATGAGAACCTTATTTCAGAAAGCTTACTGATTTTGTGATCTTTTTTTGATGTGTAGCTAAGTCTAGCCGTCTGCGCTATTAATTGTGTCGAAGTTGCTGTGCAAACTGGAAGGTATTGTACTACGGAGTTATGGATTTTATTGAATGGTATTGTAGCATTCTACTCTAAATCAAAAGACATCTTGAAGCGAATTTTTTGCAGTAAATTAGAGGATCTTGAAGTTATGGCAAACAATGGAAGATATCTTGAAATTACGCAGTAAATTAGCGGATATTGAAATGCCCTGATATTAACTGAAGGATATCCTGGAGTTATGGCGTAAATGGGGCAGTTTATTAGGGCATCATAGTGTAAACCGGCAAATGTCTTGTTGCAGTGTACAGATTGAGATATCACGGGTAAGTGGCGTAGATCGGATAATATTTTGAAATTGTGGTATAAATGTGAAGGTGTAGGATAGAGGCATATATTGAAAGGTAGAGACAATGACTCGTTGCGGTTACATTTACATTAATATTTCGTTTGAAAAATTTCCTAGAAGTCAGGTTTTTTTTAGCGTTCTTTCGATTTGTTTTGTGTGAACAAGTCCTTTTCTGTGATATAATATTTCATTGTAAGGATTCATTCATAATATCGATAATAATCTTTGAAAGAATACTTCTTTGATGTAGCATCAATGGCTTGGTCCTACTAGATCGTCTACTATATACTATCGAAGCTATGAATCAGTGTAATAACCATATGTCATAATAACTAACCGCTGGCCACCGCAGAAATTTTAACAAGATACGGCTGCATGTTCAGAGTTACTATGGCAACGTACGTAAAAGATGCGTGTGAGCCACTCAAATCACTTCTTTTTTAGAATCGAGACTGAAGATGCCAAGGCGTGACAGAAAATCGATCCAAAAAAGCATAGGATCACATGTCCTAAACTCGTAATGGATTACGCCCCTAAAGTTAGGGAAAAGTTCCTGAAGAAAAATGGTCAGTTCACTTACAGCTTTCAAAAGGTTGTATGCTCAGACAAAAAAGGCCTACTAAAGTGAATCGCAATCGTACATTAGGGTCAGGAGTGTTTAGATGTATTTGTTGCCACTTAATGTAAATATGTGCTTGATTTGTTGCTTACCTATTCGAGCAAGAATAGTTTCATGGAGCAAAAGTTTTACTCTTGTAAGTCACGACGTTTTTCTCAGTTATGCCGAATCATATGCCTGCTGAACTCCTAATATCGCTCGTACTTGCCGTTAATCTTAATAAAGATTTTCATCGAAATAAGACGATCAAAGATCCATTAAGTAAACTGATGCAAAATTTGACATGAGAAACTGCAGTGTTATCCAACTGTAATTGCAACTCACTGTACGAGTACCTTTCTGACTTTAAACTAATCGTGCGCGGTGATTTTATGGTAATAATTATTTTGCTTAGTAATATTTTATTTATTTATCCTATGCTACTATATGTACAATCATGTTATGTGGCACGTCAGATAGTAATGTAGAATTCTTTTAATTTGATAATTTTTGCTTCGGTAAACCATAAAGTTGGAATAAAACGCCTACGTCGAATGCCTGCATTTTCGTGTTCTGTATTAATCAATAATAATTCGGGTAATTTTTTACGTTTTCGAAAAACAAGTAAAAAGCTTTTTTGAATCTAACAGAACAAGTTTTTCGTGAATCAATCAACAATTGTTTTTAATTGAAATTAAGCAATTTTTTTCTAAACACTTAAGATATTTTTTTCTAGAATTTTTTAATTCTAGTAAGTGTACAGGCAAGGGAAAGAACTGTGCACAGGTCAATTTAAACTGGAAAGGGAATTCTCGTCGACAACCGTAAGTCAAATCGCTGCCGCTAATACCTGAACGAGAAGCCTAAAAATTCGAGCAGTTTGAAACTTAAAGTTATAAAACTAAGTCGGACGCTCATTATTTTTTGCTATGATTTGCAAAGATCATCAAGTAGAGTATTATTTGTCTTTTGAAAGAGACATTACTGGCCTTTCAGGCATCATACCTGCAATAACTCAAGTATACCTAGTCATTCCGGGATAGCTAAAGATACATACCTGTCTTGGAATTTCGTTGCTTGATTTTGGTATGCGTCACCAGTTCTCCTAACTTATCGATTAAATTAAACGTAGCTGCTATCGATAAAATTTTATTTAACTCTATACTGTACAAAATATTCATGTCGGTCTGGTTCTGAAAAATAACAATTTTAGTTAACAACTTAGTGCAAGTTGGCCAAAGTAAGAGTTATCTTAGTTCTATAATACCATGACTTGGGCACGTATATATTACTGTCCAACTTAAAATTGTCACTTATGTCAGCAATGTAGAGCCCTAGTCTATACTCTTATTTCAAAAGCTAAGCTTCCTGCACGTTGTTAATGTTATTTCTGCCGAGAAACATCGATATTGGGAAATAGTTCGCCAAATATAGATAGCGCAAAGATTCTTCGAGTCAAGTCGTCCTTCCGTGTTTTTTTTTTTCTATGCAAATACATATTGGTGCATCGTACAGATGCAAATGTCTATAATGGGGACTTTAAAAATATCAAGACAAGAATCTCGCCCTAAGCTATACACAGTAAATCATGATCAAATTATTATTATCGGCTAGCTAATGCCATGGCTTTAGATGGCATTGCAAAAGACCTGGAATTAGACATTCGAAATACGGTTTGCTCTAGTATATATGCTGGGCACACTTACTGAATGAACTGGGTTGAGTTTTCCGTTGCTCTGGGTTGCCTAACGAAGACGCACACGGAGGCTAGTGCACGAAGAGAATTACATCATACAAAGGTAGCATGATCGATAACGCACAGATTCATCATTAATAAGTTCAAGTTATAAACGATTCGTTACATCAGATCGGCTGTGCCAGTCTTGGCCATAGTTCATTTGATTGAACGAATGTCGCCTTTTTCTGATTTTATACTGCACAATGCGGATTCAGCTAAAAGAATTGTTGCGTGCGTCCGTTCCCGACCGTATTTGCATTGACGTTTCTATGTAATTTCCTTTAGAGTGTTACAGGTTTTTTTATAGTTATTATTTTTTTTCTTTATTTATAGTTAACCACTATTGGTTACTCCAAACATTTTATTACTTCTTCTATTTTAATTCGGTCGTTTATACATAGTGTGTAACTAACATCGTAATGAATATATCGGGCCTATCGTACGTATTTTTTTTACCTACCTGCATTTACCGACTAGCGCTTCGCTGGTGGCTGACATTTTAAGTAGGTCAATATTTTGCTTGTCTTCTTCGGTTTGCTGGGACATGTATCATTGAAGGTCTGGTTGATTTGGTTATGAGATTTGTTCGACTCAGACGTTGTCTCCTAGTCCATCTTCGCGGTTCGCCCTCGATGGTAATTACGGTGGGTGCGACGGCGAGAGCTTCTAAAATAAGATAGACGTTCACTAACCGATAACGTGACGGGTTCATTTAGTCACGCGACTAGGAGATCATGACTGTAAATGTAGTACTCAATGATATCAGAAAGGAATCCCGCGTAGGCCGTCTATTGGCATATGTGGAAAGTGTTTTTGCATAAATCTGAAAAGCCAGAACAGCCTTATTTAAGTGTTGAGACATTACGTCGTGCGCTTCGAAGATAACTGGATTCACTCAGAACGTCTTGCACGTACGTAAATTACGTTTCTCATAATTCACTAAAACTAGACTTATGTCTTCGTCAGTTCTCAAGTGAACAAGCTAAAATCACTATGCGATTATACACAAATGGGTAGCACTATCCCCAAATATGAAGAATACAACCGTTTAAGACTAACCAGTAACAACGATCATTAAAAAATGAAGGAAGACTTTTTTGAGGAGGAATAATTTTTCATTTTTCAATTATGGTAGCAATGATGGTTCACACTATCATTTTTTTGGTTCCATACAATGTTCAGTGCTTATATGGCCAACCTGACGGTTAGGCAAATGTTCAGAAATTCCTAAAGCCAGCATGCTTCCATATGCGTGTTATGAAAATCGACCACATTACACAAAAAGGCAGGAGCTAGCGTTGTGCCGTATTTAGATAAGCAGTCTGTTTTTGTGCATATGACGAATACCAAATACCTTCTCTAGATTGTAAATCCAATATGACAGCTAGTAAAGGTGGGTAAAAATGCGGTAATAATCATTGCAGTGCCGTATTAGAATGCGTCGATACATTTGGCAGACGATTTAACCTAATATCAGTATTCCTAATCAGGTAGGCTTTTGGGTTATAGATTTTCAGCTATGTGGATGTCGGAGCGCTGTCTCCGAGTGACAAGTTATTTCCTTTGCTTGTTTATGACACACTTTTTTGTTCTCAATAACTCAAATCGCCGTAGACGTGTTAATGGGCCGTATATACTTGTCAATTGGAAGATCACGATTCAGGCGAAAACAATGATTAAAAATCATCTGGCAGTAGCTCTAACAGGTATAAATAACGCTGTAGCCACGCTTGGAGTGACGCCGGGTCCAAAAAAAGGGATCACCTTTGAATGAAGGTCGTTTTCTAGTTACTTTTCGTAGGAAGTAGAACGTCACGGAAAGGATGCGCCCCAATGACGTGCTCTGCATTGGTCTGTTGTGTTTTCTCTCAGCTCAAGTTTGCGTTGGAAGCAATGGACAACCACTTTCGAAGACATCCGAGTTTTCTGGCGTGCAACAAACACTGTTCGGTAATATGCTACCGTATAATGTTATCTTTAATATGCAAGTGATAGTTTAAAAATTAGACTACCAGAGAATTTTTATAAACATGTTAATAATACCTAACCCTTAGTTTGTGCCCTACTCTACTGCAAAGCGATAGCGTGACGTTTTCATAGTTTAGGTGGTAGATTAAACGCTCTCCAATCTGCCGCCATTAAGCAAGTGCGAGATATGCGATAAGATTCGAGTATTAACCGAAGTACTTGAACATAGGAGAACGCCAACGGGAATAGTAGTATAACGGTAGCAAATAAAAGTATTTTTTTTTAATACAGTATTTGTATATCGTGGGCGGATAGCTATCACTGGTTTAGCCAATGAGTTAATTTTTATCATAAAATAGCTAGTTTGATCAAGAGAACTATCGACATTTTTGTCTCATTTGTGTATCGTTGAAGCATTTTATTCTTAGAATCTTACCGAAATATTTTAACCATTATCAGGGTAAAATTAAGGTTACCTCACGTAAAGCGTACAATCCAACCAATACGTATTTCGAATGGGTAAACATTCATTTATGATTACAGCTTTAACATTTTTCCAAGTGAATGGTAAAGCAAGCAGATCAACGTGTTAGGCGATTTGTGCACTAACAACCTCCTAGATAGGGAGTCCAATGCCACAAAAAAAAGACATCTTTATGCCTTTCCATTCAATCTTAATTAATGCTAAGATAACAGTCGATTCATGTCTAACAATACTTAATGTAGTATTATGAACAAAACTGAGTAGGCAGCTTACGGAAAGATCCGTTGTGTTTATTCCTGTCAAAATACCAGTAAAAACGCCAGCAGCGTTGTGCTATCGCTTGCGCTTGTTTCGAAGTTCTTCCCAAGTCACCCGGTATAGATTAAATAGAACTTGAGTGCGTACATATAACAACAATAACAATGTACATTGTACACAGGTCCCATTGTGACATCATCCGATACTCCATTGCAACGACAGTCGAGTAATGGACATGTGCGAATCAGACCCTGGACGGGTATTGTGAAAACTGTCGTCAAGACGTTCTTCGTGACAGGGATCATAGCCGCTGTAGTAGAGTACTTCATGCCGTTTGTGGGCAAGCACGTGTCGGTCTTAACCCCGCATTGGTAACTAGTTTACGGGACGAATCGGTAGCAATTTGTGAACTAACTGATGAAAATCAATCACTTCGTCGTAGTGAATATTGATAATAAATGAGGCGTTATGTTATGAAGGATATGCTTTTTAACTTTTGAGGTTTAGTGAATATCTGTCTATCAATACCTATTTAGTGTCCGCTTTCTTTTATATCCGACATTGAATCTAGAAGAAAACATGCAGTGTTCCTTAGAGGATATATTTTGTAGTCTATTCTAGAGTGTGCAAGCACCACATTATTCTTGCATCGCGACGGCTTTGCGAAATTAAGTATGTCAGAAAAAAGAATTTGTCGTTTCCGTTCGGTTCCATGTCTCCATATTAGATATGCATTACAACGCGGTCACACACAAATATACATTGAATTAATATTAAAATTAAGGCCAAAAAGTATTACTGCTGGTTAGTCTATTTTGCTATTGAGCCTAATATATTCTACGTCCAAGACAGAGGCTGCTAGTTTTAACAGCGCAAATCAACCTTAAATGCGGATCGAAAGGTTATTATTGACAATGAGTACCACAAATCGCGACATCGATTCAATATACTCGCAGCGAGTAGACTCCCTCGTTGTAAATGGGCCTAAAGATTTTAAGAGTGCTCGATTTGAAGCCAGTGAATATCATTTGCATGCCTAAATGCGCGATAATTCAGGTAGAAGGTAATTTTTCTCAGTCTTTTCATAGACATGATTAATGAAGGGAGCAATTTTTATAAACTGTTGCCCAGTTTCTCATAACACTATCTTAAAACCCTGTAGATGTTTATTACTATCGTTATTACTCCCTGGGTATCTTATAATGCGAGCAATATGGTATTTTCCAACAGAAAAAGATTCTTTATTCAACTTAACATAAAAGTTCTCTGCTTTAGATAACTATAAGACATAATCGATTGACATATAGTAACTATTGTCCACAGTTTTAACATTTGCTATTTAAGCGTGTATTACTGCAATAGCTACTATGGTAGTTACGACTAGTTTTTCAAGGATAATACGGCAATATCGATGCCTTTGATGAATTAATAAATCTGCGACTTCCGTATGCTTGACATATACGTCTGTTGTATTTTTGCCAGTAGACCGGCGACACATAACGAACAGATTTTTCTTTCAAATTTTGCCTCCGGTGTTGCCGTTAACCTTTCAGCATGCAACGAAATAAGTTTCAGACCAACACGCTTCACGTGTACCTAAGAACTGAATCAGACTATGAGAAGCAGATATGGTTTAGCTCTTCGACAAATACATAATAAAGTTTCGTGTTTCCGTAAACAAATAACACATCTTTAAAAAAAAAATTATTTGCATGACTTATTCTATTTTGCATACGACAAATCCTTCTATATCTTTTTCAATTAAAAAACATGCTTGTAGACCAGGGCTTGTAACGTTTGTATAGTACACGTTATTTTTACAAGATAAGAAAGATACAATTTAGCTTCAAGTCGCGAGTTATTTCATGCCCTCTCAGTGTAACCTCATCGACCCAAACTTTAAACAAGTCTACTTCAAAGCAAATAGCTCCATGTATGTGCGTACCGCGGATTGGATCATTTTTGGTGATACTTTGGGAAATTTATTTTTGTCAGGGATGGATCCTCTTAATTGCATTTCTATCAGAAGAACCATTCTTTTTAGGTATGGAAAATTGTCAGACGCGGAATATATGAGAAGTGAATATTCTAAGTTACAATAATAGAGGTAATAAACAATAAAGGCAACACTCTGCTCAGGCCCTTAGATGCAGGTATGGCCATACTAGAAAAAAAGGGTGTCAGTTTCTCGGTTTCATAGCTTCTGATGACAGCTTTGATGAAAACGCCCATTTATTTAAAGATAGTCCTATCACAGTCATAACTTTCAGCGAATTTTCAAAATGCTTTTTCCAGATTTTCGAACGACGAAAAATCGGCAAGGCGGAGGAAAAAGGAATCAGACAAAAGAGCCGGTTTCAATCGTGTTTATGCAAAAGATATCAATGATTCCTTTAAAAACTTCATATGATGCTCTGAAATGTCTCTCGAGTGGACAAAGAATACGAAAGGGCTTGAATATTGTGCATTCTAAAGACAACACAAAGAATGAGTTATTTTGAGTATCTCTGCTAGTTTTGGTAGACTTGATATTTTTGCCGCAATCGGATGCGTCGGGCGTACAACCACTACTATGACGTCGACGTTAACGTATAGTTCATCTCGGACAGTAAACTAGAGTCAGAGTCCATTGATCATAACAAATAACGATTGGAGGTGACATCACTGGTGTCGTAAGTACGAGTTCAACGAGAAATTATGCGCGTCACTCCCACATCGTCCGTAACAGTTCGTAATTATGACTAAATCACGCCATAATGACATATCGAGCATCTGAATGGTAGGGTGGCACATACAGGCTTATAGATAATCAATGCACACAGTAGGATCTCTAACACCTTTATAAGGAGAGTTGTTCATCCGTATTTGGCGTCCCTCTCAAAACTGGGCGACTACTAACGACTCAGAAATAAATTGAGGCTAATGATGAGGACCGTTTTCCGTATTTTTCTTCTGCTCCTCACACTGATGGTGCTGGCAGCTGCCAACCTTGACAATAAAATCGATAATCCACGTATGAATGATATCACCCCGAGATATTACACATTGCAACACAATAACGGTAAGTTCCTTCTCCGCATGATCGAGAGCCTCGAATATTTCGATAGAGTTAAATCCTCCGGGAAGCACTGCTTCTCAAATCGCCTTATCTTAGTAAATAGACCTAAGCGCAAAAATAATATTTAGCACTTTGGCCGAAATGGGTCAACGGTTGCTTACCTGATCGAGTACATCGAACCGAAAACGTACCCTATGGGCTAGAAATTTCGTATTTGTATAAATCATTTTGTCTTGCTTTGTGTAGAGAGTTTGACCTGATGGCAGAGCACGATCTAAACCATATGTTACTAGGCAAGTACGTTGGCGCCGCACTATCAGCTAATAGTAAGTAGTTAAGAAATATAATCAGAAATTATAATAATTTTTTAATCATACATGTCCTGTAGGTATGCCATAACCAAATGGCTGATGTCAAGAATCAGATAAGGGTCTCAAACTGTAATCACTTGACTGGTAAATGGCTGCTAGGTCCTCAAATGAGTGTGATTGAACCTTGGAAGACCAAAGGAAAATCCTCGGGGATTAGGTAATTAGTAGGAATTAGATCAGATTAGGCAATTCAGTTGAAACAAGTTTTCCAATTCTTAGAACATAGAAATCGTTAGGTAGATTGTTAAGAAGAGGTCGCTCAGTTAAACTATGTTGAGTGAAGGTTGGCTCGTCATCAGTCAATTTTGATACTCGCTTCATTACTCAATCATTTGACCATCAGCTGTGCTTTATCGCTAATTTTTCATCAATGGAACTTTAGTTCATAATTTTCCAAGGCACACCACATTTCTAGGGAATCTATGCAGCTTTCGCCGACCAAATTGCTAGCCAACAACTAAGTGGTTTTCTTTTGCTATCACATTTACTATAAGGAGTAAGCCAAATATATAGAACCGTGAGAAAAAGAACCTTTCGATGATGTTTTATTGTTTAGTGTTGTCTCGAATAGCAAATGTTCGAAAGCAGCCAAAATTTAGCGTGAGATTTACGTTTTGTTTTTCTCAAGTTGATTTAGCTCTATTTAAATTGTAGCGTTTCTTTAATGTTTTCGCGTCGAACAAACAATTACCCATCTCTGCGAAAAATCCTCCGTTGGTCTATTCTCACCTGTTATTCCAATGCTCTCAAATTTCGTCGCTATACCTTAAATGACCCATAGCTGTTTATGCACTCGCAGCTATACATCTACTAGTATCTTAATAAATTTGTTCATTTGCAACGAGACCGAAAGCAGAACGGGGATACTATGCGCTGACCGTTTTTCCGACGATTTATTTACCGATTTAGTGTTGCTCTGTATCCGTTTGGCTGTATCTTATAGCATCGCTAAAAGTTAACACAGAATGATCTTTTAAGCCATAATTCATATCATAGAAGTTATGGGTAATAGCAAAAGCAACAATAATCATAGAAGATATTATAGTAGTCAGTTAATGCCACGCGATGGAATAAACTGGGTTAGCTAGGACTGAGATAATCATCGTACAAAAAATACGATTCCAGAACAGTAGCGTAAGCATTTAGACGGAGCTAATACCTTAAGTAAATATTTTAGATCAATGTAGCAGTCTTCAACTCAGACTGTAGTATTGGCCTAGGGTGGATTGCTTCCAGTTTTAGTAGTTATGCAACTAAGACAATTTAGCTTTCTTTTAATTTAATTGTATATTTAATCAGTTGTATTTTGTACTATAAATATAATCAATTGTGTTTTAAGTTAACTCTGCTTATAGATACTGTGAAGATATTAGCTAGGTCGACTTTTGAAGCAACCCGTAGAAAACGCAATTCTCTGTTTTTGCATCGTGCACGTTATTTGCGTCTCGTAGAGGACGTGGTGATGTTTCTCTGAGCTACTTGCATTCTTCAAACTATCCTGGTAAAGGACCTTGAATTATATCGACAAAACCAGTGCACTTTAAATCTCTAATGGTCAGACCAACAAACCCAAAGACCTTATGTGCATAAAATAGCACTTACATCACGAATGTTTTAACTCAAGATAGCTTTATGTTCTTCTCCCTTCTAGGAATATTACCACCCTGGGCTTTAAGAGTGCTCAAAGCAGGATCCTTCGTTGGTGCAGTTGGTGCTATAATTGTTGCTCTTCTAGAAACATTTATGCCTACCTATAAATTTCGGTTTGGTCTACCGTTTACGTTTTGAAACCTTGCTACAAAACGCACTAAAGCGGCATGGCATATCGGAGGAATTGTTCGTACAATGGCTTCATTTTACGGAACCTCTACTTCTAAGAGTCGGAATCAGCTTCTGACTCTAGTTAAGGGTTATATATAAGCGTTACAACTAGCCCTGAGCGGTTGTCTCCCGAGAGACATCGTGGGGTGCTACGACAAGTTAAGGTACTTCGATTTGCGGGCCGATATGCTCTGTGAAACGCTTTTTGCGTATGCTTGTTACAAGTCACATGCGTTACATTTGTACATTAATAATAAAAGAACAACAAAAAATTTCTCCAAGAACAGCCGTCTTTATTTTCGCAGAGAATAATAATGAAAATGCCCCTCAGCTTTTGTCCATTGGTTGCCGGGAGCCTCTTCTCCCTACAGGCATTCAATAGCTTTGATAAAACAGGAGATCACTACTACTCACCAGGAGATCGCTAAGAGATCATTATTAACATGGTTCCAATTTATAGTCTGAACTGATTATTTTAGACTGAGACAATATAGTATACCAAGAGAGACTAGATACTTCTTTTTTGTTTCATGCGTTGAGACGAAACAAATAAAAGGCAGCTATTTTAAGCAGTTATAGATTCCAACCGGGCAACATATGTTACATTGGCACTTATATTGCTTCTCAGTAGTGTGTTCGTTGAATATTCACTAGCTACTTTAAATATTTTATAAATGGCTTTATTTATGTTGTAACAGATCCGAAACAAAAAAATGAACACTTATCTTTGTGTCTGGTTAAACGTTAGAACATCTTTTAAGATACTACGTCAAGTAACCAACAATTATTTGTCATATAAATTTAACTTAAAAGTAATTCCGATCGCAATTAGGATAGGTGTGCGATACGGGCCATTTGGTAGGACTTTAGAGTATAGAACTTCCAACGGTTAAATCATGTCTAAGCCTTCTTCTTGAAAAAAGAGCGCCGAGATTACACATAATGATCTGAAATCGCCTCGCCTATTAGAGCCAATTCATTACCATTGTATGTAGATCTACGTCGTCGCTTTGATCTCCAAGGAACCGAAGCCCTCAGAACGAACTTTGGGAGCTGGAAGCAAAAATTCGTAAAGATTAGTAGGGATTTTTGCGTTTCGGGTGCGATGATAAGCAGCGTGCGGGAAGCAATGAATCGGCTAAGCAGGCATTTCGTCACTGGTTTTGCCACGCATGGCTTCAACTAAGGACTTGCACGGCAGGAAATCAGGTTTTTACAAAGCAGATTATACATTTATATAAGTGCTCCAGAGACAGGAAAAACTGCCAACCATGAATAATAGGTTATTCATTGTCCCCTAGTACTAGCTTTAGGATATCCAATAAATTTCTTTGTGTGCTTTTCTATAAAAACTTATTTAGAACGTCCTTTGTAAAACATCAACACAATTTACCATATATATAACCTTGTAATCTTGCGTCTTACCAACTCTTAGTCTTAGATCTTAGTCAACCAAATAATTATTTTATTACGGTTTTTCCATTATCCTGTTAGAGGAAGTCAATTGATTCGTTTAAGCAATTTAGTTAGCTTGCCCTATTACCCCATTATCAGGGTTTGGCCATTTGATCACAATACTTGTGATCCTCCACCGGTTTGTCAAGATGTCTCATACCCGCGTGCCAATTATCCTATTCTGCCATTGCAAGCATTCTAATATCGAAACGCCAGACTCTCACAATTCTTCTACTATCTTAAAATGAAGCTTACTTTAAATTCGTACATTTAACCGGTTCAGATATGAATAATCATAGTTTTTCATTTAACAAGATCTAGGACGTAAATGGAAAAGAATCATTAGAAACAACCGAAAATACTTCTATTGTAACCTAATATCTACAGATTTTACGCAATTTTCAAAATGGTTGACATACATACATACACGATATATATTCTGGCTAGTAGATATTACATTGATCATTTGAGAGCCTATCTTGGAAAGTTGGCAATATAAGTGCTCGAAACTGTTGTTAGGTAAACAACAAACGTTGACAACTTTGGTGTTTTCCATGCAAGTCGACATCAATTTGAATGCGTACAAATCGAAGCATATGATTACTGAATTAACCCGCAAAAGCTTCCAGTATATTGCTTCGTTATTATAATAAGCTTTTATGGAAAAACATTTTCTGCATACAACGCTGTCTGCATCGTCTTTCTGCCGAGGGAACGCGGAAAGACGCGCTGATCATGTCGAATATTTGAATGTCGCAATTAAAAACATAATAATAACTGGACATACGTTATACTGTTCTGTGTTATCTTTGTGATTGATCGATATGCTCGATCATCTCGTCAGCAACAACCGTGACAAAACTAAGCTGCATATATACATTTGGGCCCAAATATCTCTATAATGTACCATCGGGGTCTGTCGTAAGTCTGCGTTTCAATGCAGAGCATAACCACTGCACCCCTTGTTGTTGTTGACTTCGGCTTCAGTAGGTCAATTCGTGGACGCTTAGTACAGGTTTGTTAAGCTACTTTTCAGCGATGTTACAATTCAGATGCATATAGTATGGAGGTAAATAGGCCAAGAAAAATACAAACAAATATTCCTCACCCTAAAACAAGCACATCTATTGTGCTAATAATTGGTGTTATAGCGCGGTGGCTCGTCTTAGATATCAGATCACGCATATACGCCCTGAAAAAATACAAGGACTGTCAATTTCAGCATTCCATGCACTGATGGTTCTACCATTTGATACGTAATACCTGGATACACGTGCGTGATGTCACACCGGTCATATAACGCTTAAGATGTGAAACTCAAACAAAAAAGTAGCAATTTCGCAGGAGGAAAAGTTGCGACCAATGGGAAAACAATACCTAATCGAAACCCAGTGATAAAGTGACAAAGAGAAATTACGTCCTTAAAAGTTAACATGGGCTGGTTTAATGTACCTGCAACTGTATGTGTTTGACAGTCGCTATCACAATGTATTGTCGCTGTTTTTAAGCAAAACTGAGTCTGGATTGTTTTTAGATAATTGACTTACAAGGAAGACGTTCCAGTAAAAAGCCTCTCCATCAGTGAGCCAATATCTATAAGCATCGAACTGTTTGCAAGTTGTTGAGAACAACAACAACGGCGATTTTGGACACATGCGTCAGTTGCATTGTGCAGAAACACCAATGAATGATGTTAACCCCCTACTTAGTACTTGTAAGCAAATCTACATACACCCAAATTATTACACCTAAATAACCGCAATTCAACAAAAATTAAATAGGCCTTTTATGACAGCGCAGCTTTTCACTGACGCGTTCGAAAATTTTCTGAACGCTGCAAACGTCTTCGGTGCTTCTTTCTAGGCCGTATTCATTTAAGGCACGAATGCACGTAGAAATTCGCCTCAGTTAGCTGGTTGATTGAAGATTGAAGCCGTTCAATATCAGAACAGACAGCAAAGGTCTATCTTTGTAGTAGCTTAATATTATGATAGCTCAAAGTGTGGTCAAAGTAATACAAACTACTTGCCCCAGAGGTGGTCACTGCAGAATCAACGTCGTGCAGAAATGCATATCTCAGCTCTTTGACATGAATAGCTTAGACTCAGTGAGGAAATATTTATAATATATCTACTGGAGTTTGTTTGTGTAGATCAACATTGAAGACACTGTTGGATAGTATAAAAATGCGCTAGCTATAACCGTCATAAATCGTACATTTTTCCAACAATTAGTTACAGGTAAACAGGCTTATTGAAAAACAAAGCCTTTGTCTGTCGTGCAAATGCATATATGGCATCTATACAGCCTGATATACAGTGATCATATCGCCGCCACTAGTTGACAAAAAAAGGCTGCCGTCAATTCGCCTAAGGGCGTCTTGTGCCTGCATAAACATGTCTACGGTTAAAACGACCAGGCAAATGTTTCTACGCGATGACTGACCTTTATGATAGCCTGCGAAGCAAATACGCGTACGCTCCTCCGTAAATTTGTATTCCATAGCTGTTGATTAGACCGTCCATGTTCTCGAATGCTAAGATCATTCGGCCAAATAGACGGCTTTCTTTTTGTTCATTTAGGATAGCTTGAATCGTTCGACGTTATCATATGATGGTAATGTTTTCGCCCTCTGCAAAGCTATTTATTTACTTTTTCTTTCCCGGGCAAATTTGAATCAGCTCGGCTAGCTAAGTGATTTTCTTCGGAAAAGTACTAATGCAAAAAGTAGTCAGGTGTCATTCAGTCAGAGATACTTTAGATAGAATTTGATACATATATGTGTACAAAACACCGAAAAATTACATTGTCATTTAATTAAAGAGGCTGTAAAGTCACTAAGCAGCTGGTATTGCACTGTTTCGAAGGAAGGTCTCTTTAGACTTGCCCAATAGCTGTTATAGGAATTTTTAACTTTATTCATAGGCTGGTATAGCACCTTTTACAGCAAGTAGTTGACGGATACAATAGAATATAGCACTTGAGTGCCAGTTCCCTTCCTATGAACTGTGTTTTACTTTCTAGAACGGTGCTTGTGCCTGCTTTAGTAGCTCTAGATCATAAGCTTATAGCCTCTACTCTTGGCTATTCGGGTTGTTATATCCAATTTTCACGTCTCGTATTTCTTGGTTCCTTTTTTAAGTTCTTTGCTTCGAGCAGCAAATAACATGTTGGCTCTGATTTATTGAAATTTAGCCATCTATGTGTCTTTCGGATATGTGCAACTATTTTGCCCTGTACATATACGTTAGAAAAGTACAACCCACTTTAGATCCAAAATTGCAGAAATCTGTCGGCTTGTAAGACACTTGTTGCCTTATAACTGACCTACAATAAGCATATAGCAGATCGAGCACTAGAGTTGGTAACGTAGATATTAACGACGAAATCGCATGTTCCTAGTTTTAGTAATACAAATCAATTGGACTATTGACTCGCAGCTATAACACGGGGACGGCTATTTTCGGCAGCAACTTGAAGATGACACTAACAAAATACAATAGAGTGCATTTGTACTGATCTTTCTTTATTACAAACTCATGTAAACTTTTGCCTAAGTACAATATCCACGATTGAATACATGCTAAAGCATTTTACGGACGGTGGGCAAGTTTAGGGGAAATATTTGCACAATCACATCAAAGATACGCCAGATGTATACCGAAAAGTAGCTAAAAAGTGTGCAAAGTTACCATAAAGAAAGCCTAGCCCAGCCCAGCCAGCCTACCTTTTTGATGCTGAGTTCAAGTAAAATTATAAATGTTTAAAGTTTGTAACAAAGGGAGATTCATATAAATACATTTAGTTATTGGCGTCATTTTGAAGTTGCTTCCGACCGGATGGCCGTTCTTGCATCAGCTGCATCAAAAACATGGACAAATACACGACAAGATAATTTTAAATATTCATAGCTTGCATGTTTCAACAGGTTTTTCTGAGCTGCACTTAGGAAACAAAGGCAAAGTGGCCCGACCCTCCTGTTCGAAATGCACATTCCGGTGCTTTTCGCCGAACGAGTTCCATCTGTTGGTAACCACCGGTGACAAACTATTCGCAGAAAACTATCTGTAGAGATATGTATATTCGCTAATTCAGCGCGAAATAGATGCACATTGGCCTACTTTTGTAGATTTCTTATAGCCTCTTATTCTCTATTGTAAGACGACGTATTAGCTTAGTTTCAACGCAAAATCACCTCTTCGCGTTTGTCATCTGGAAAACATAGAAATTTTACGAGAATAGGACTGTTTATGGTCCTATTCGAAATATATTAAGAATAACATTTGCTTCAATTTTGGCTTAGAATTCGTCAATACTTTTCCAATTACTTTCTCTCTCTCTCTCTCCCATCTCTCTCTCTGTATATATATAGTCCCGCTAATAATGCAGTAACAACATGTTCTCCGATTGAGCTAAAAAACGCCTGAGGTAATTTGGATCCGAAAGCAGGCGTAGACATATTTTATTTGATGCTAGGCACAGCCTGCTGAAACAGCGCTTACCAGCCGTACCATACGCAAAATATGGAGCATATATTTTATGTTTCTTTCATATGGATCCACTCAAGCAGTAACAGGTATTAGCAGCTGACATCTGTTCGTCTACCAAGCAACGTTGCATTACGGTTAATTCTTAGCGGAGTGAACCTGGACATGGCCTACATATGTGAGAAAAACCAAACACAATAGTTGATGACTCATTTGACTATGGTGACTAACAAAAAGATCCTTATGTATCCGAGTTTGCCTATTACACATTTATACTATAAACGAAATTGTACGAATTTTATTATCCCATAAAATAGAAGTCAGTTCGTGGCCACTATCCATGCAGACTTATCAATCTTTTTGTCATCCGTCGAAGTGTGAATTGTGATGTTTCTTCAATGTGCCATTCACACTATTTCGTTCCACGGGTGGCACAAAAATGTTATCTGTCCGTTCTATCTAACTTAGCCTGAAATTATAATGGCGTAGGCGGTTATTTGCGGCAAGCCCTGTTGCTTTCTTATTTAGGGAGCATATATATTTTTATTCAGATCATTGGACAGTATATCACAATTACTAGCTTTTGTTTCACTAACCATGGTCTCAGAATGGTCTCTAAACAGGATGGACTCGTTGTGACAAGACGACTCGGGTGACTGTTATGGTAAAGGCAGCCAGAGCATTCACAGGTCCAGTAGCAAAACAAGTGACCGTATGTCACTCTTCAAGGAGAGGCCCGAAGCTTACAAGATCTACAGATATTTGGTCTTGCCATGAACTTTGTATGAAGGTACGTCTAGTAATCCTTTTTACAGAGTTCTATGTGTATTTGGGTAGTTTAGGGTGAGAGGGGTACGGTTGAATATACTGTCGCACTCCTGATAAGTGTTGTTTATTTTCGACCGGATAGAAACAGACGTTCATCCCTTTCTCCAGCTATTAGCGTATACGCGCCTGTAAGTTACGCACTGCAAAGGCTGCTTGTACATCTCTGATCTTTCTTTTAGCTAAGCGTTTTAAAAATTACTTTTTTGACAGCTAAAGTACCCTTACACCTGGCAACCCCAATCTCATAATTTTTCGCCGAAGTATATATCTAACTCACATCTTCTTGTTCCACCAATACCCATACGTCATACGTCTTACTATTCTTAATTTTATGATGAATAGGTGTTCTTTTTTGACTTCGAATCTCCGCCTCTCACATTGTGTTTCGCATAGGTTAAACGCGCCAGCCAGTCCGCCTCTTCTTAAAATCGCCATTCAATTCCACGGTAATGATTTACGTGACAAATATATATCACGCAACCAGGTGGTTAAGTCCGTGGCGGTTCTACGGAAAGAATAGAAGCATCAGCTATTTGCGCACACTCACGCGTCAGGTAAGTTATTTGGATGCGCTCGTACTCTGCATTGTGTACATATCAAATGCTACCTTTTTAACTTCTAATCTACTAGGGTGTCTTAAACTAGATGGTTCTGATCTATTGGAAAACAATTCTGACACAAATGCTGACCGAACAAAACATATCGCCGTTGAAACAGATAGGTGCATTCGTTTTCTGGGGGGGGTTGTCTCCTCTAGGCACCTGAAATATGAACGATGCTCAACAGATTGCTAACTAGCGTCAATGTTGTGTCTCGACGTTGATAGCGCACCGAACTAGAAAATATCCATAAACGAATATTACAGAGTGTCCTAACAAGGACGACTCGCCATCTTTCAACGAATTATGACACTTTCTTTAGTTTTACTTTTCATTTATATATATATATATATATATATATATAAATATATATATATTTTCATTATATTCAAAAAGAATTATACTGCGTACATCACACACATCTTACGTATATTTTATTGGTAATGTCTATTGTTTTGGGCATTATATTGCTACCAATTACGCTGTTCGTCATGAAGGCTTTCTTTAATTAAATTAAAACTACGTTTCTGTGACCGAGCTTCTAAATCGCCTACTAAATAGCCGTGAATTTAAGGATTTTTGGAAAATGAATGCAGGTTTTCCTGAACGTAGATAGGATCGACTCGCACGGATCCGCTTCAATTTGTTTACCTTAATCTTAAGCTGATATTAATTAATTAAAGCTTCGACTATTTCAACGAGTCAAATCTCTCATTTACAAGCGTAACTGGTGTTTTGTGATCGTGCTAGTGCTGGCAGTGAGTGACGATCGTTCTGCCAACTAAATTAGGGTTCTTTTTCGGGCTACTTTAAACGTGGCGTAGACCCTCATATTTGTCATTACTACTCGAGTCCGTCAGTATGCCATGAAATAATTTTTTTTCCTTTGTACAACATTTCTGACCTAAACAATGATCCTCGAAACCTACAAACAAATATCCAAAGTAGAATTCACGGCATTCCTAATTATGATTATTACTAATGTATTCATTTTCTGTTCCAGGTATAGTAATTTGTTTTAGTAAATTATCAGCGTGTTGCGTTTTTTTGTCAGCATCTGTTGGTTCTAAGGAACACCGTCCATTTTGAACCGTGAAAAAACCGCATGAAAGTCTACATAGCCCACTTGATGATTAACTTGTTTCAATATTTGCTTATATAGCTTCAATATTGCCTTATGTATGCGAGCGTTAGCTTCACTTATTTTGCCAGCATCTACTCGTGATCAATTCAGATCTACAGCGAAGTAAAAGGCTCACATGAGTTGCTTATTTATTAAATATCCCCTTCATTAAATATGCATTTTTCTTGTAATTTATTTATCCCAAGAGTAGCAATGTATCCGAGCTTCCGACCGGGCGGCCGGGTACGCTCGTCAGAACCAATGGTACGAGCCCGGCTAGTAGAGACACGCAGTCCGTTCTCTATTCCTGTCATTTAAAATATTTCATCCCTAATATCTTTAAACCTACCGTTTACTCGAAGTTAAAAATGACAACTTTATTACACGACAAGGACCGATTCGAGAACTATGTATACCAGCTTATTTAGTGTGTTCCTACGAAGGATAGCCCTCGGCAAGGCGAACTTCGAAGAACAATAGCAGTGAAAACGAGCACTGAGGCTCTCATTCATGCTTCAAATTACACTGCTGTTGTAAAAAACACATTTTACCTTTATTCCATGAGTGGTAACTTTGGACCTTTGGACACCGTAATACCTAAAGTTGACGTTATGGCAAAGTTAAACACATTAGCATGTTGTCACAGGATCGATTAAGGCTTTTAAGAAGTGTGTTGTCATATATGCGTATGTGTCAAGCCCGACGAGGAACGGGAGAAAAGCTGACTGAAGAGACCGTCGAAGTGGAGAGCGAACTAGTGCCATACATATATAACCTTTCCTAAGAAACTCTCGGATATTATGTGTTGTCAGAAAACACAACGGCTTTTGTCCAGAATTCCGCCTCGTCGAGTAGGGCTCGCGGATTGACGCAAGTATTTAATTGGCGATTGATGAATATATTCAAATAGCAAGTACAGTACAGTACAGAGTAGAACCTGCTCAATGTAAAACAGCAGAAGTTTGATGCGGCCTGGCAAGTTCTTATTCGCTCCACATAAGTTGAACCCGCCTCATATGGACGTAGCATTCGTAATTTATAGTTCGTAAATTGTATTAAGTAACTAGATAACTAGAAGTACAGGGACTTCAGAAAACTACCACAGACAGTAAAAATGAGCGTAATTGATTATTTTAAAAATCGTTGTCTAGACGAACTTTTTTCATCAGATTCGTAGAGTTCCCCGTAATTCATAGCTTTTGCTTGCTTGTCCAAAGGCCACTTGAGTCACAATGAGTCACTCAAGGCAATTATGTAGATGGCGTCCCGGTTGAAAAAGGACCGTAACGTACGTCAAATATATATCAATATACTGGACAAAAACCCATCGTTAGGTCAATTGAGCATTCTCGGAAGCATCATATCAATACTTAAAGGTCATAAATAAAATTTATAGTACTTATTTAGCGACTAAACGTAATTGTTCGTGACGTTCGCTCCGATTGGAACCGGTAAAAGATAACAATTTATATATTTTAAGTGAGTGCCCTTTTCTTTCATGATATTCTTATTTAGAAAAATTCTAAATTATTATGATGTATGTGGTGTCCCACTGCAGTCGACGGATCCTAAGTAGAAAGGTACTCTATTACGTTAAATACAAAAGCATATACATTTTAGTTTCTCGTTATTCCACTACATAATAAACACGTGCCTGGCAGAATGTCCACGTAGATCTAGAATCCGATTTTATGGCCATCTTTTTTTTTTATCCTAACCTGTATCTTGAATGGCTACAAACGAATCTGTGGAACTTCAGCGAACCATACATATACGTGAAGTTTCTCTCTGACTAAATACCTGTCTTGAATTTTAGAAACGGTACCATCGTTGACTACGAAAAGCAGCCGCTAAGCATTTGGTACTGCGATTGTTCCATACCGATGCATAATTCAAACTAGTGGTAATTCTTCCAATTTATAAAACGTTGCTATTTTAACATTGGGTTATTATTGCAGGTAACCCTATGCCTTCTATATTTACGGGGATAGAGTAATTCTCTTGGACAATTAAAGCTTAGCTTTAGCTTATCGCTTAAAGACTAAGGAAGGAGATGGATCTAACTTCCGTTCAGATGCTGGCTGCGCCTACTGAAAGAACTCCCGAATTGGAAATAGCTTTCTGCATTTATAGGCGGTAGATTTGTCTCTGTACGAAGTGTTTAACGGATGAAATAAAAAGGCTGCAATATTTATATCAATCCTTTATTTTATTACCATGCACTAGGCGAGAAAAGCGATGACGAATCCGAAGGATATGTTTGTTGTCTTTATTTTAGACGTTACATACAAATACACGTAGGTTAACCGTAAAATGTTTTAGATTTCTAACACGTCAGAGCGTTTCAGAGGTGAACAGGAAGGCAGAGTCGCACTTCACAGCTGTCATCTATGAAGTCGCTGCTTGCTCGCCTAACACCGAGGTAGTTGTACTTGTTAACCAAACTCAATACAATGTTCTGTTATGCGCAATATTGCTAAAAGCTTCACTATTATAAAATAGGCATGTAAACAAAACCAACTGAATATTCACTGAGCTAATCTGGCTGAAGTGTGCAAACACTCTAAAGCCGGTTTCGCCCGAAACGACGAATTAAGGAAGCAACAACAGCTCATCATATTGAAATATCATCAGGAAATATTAACTCTCTTTAAGCCCAAATATGTTTTTATATTAGAAATAATGTCACCAAACTGAGTATGCGCTTTTTTAATTGATTTTCCGCAATTTTCCTATAAGACCTTAAGCCAGTTAATCACTGTAGGACTTCCGTGTTTCATTCTTGTATCTCTCCATTGAAATAAAATAACAACATTAGGATCTATCGGCGGCAAAACGTCGGCGTTCAAATTTTTCGTCCGAATTTTCTCAATGTTTGCCTAACCGCCGACAATGTACATGGTCCGACGCTGTTATGGTGAAACACGACAACTATTCTACCTGCTGATTCCGGCCGATATTTCCAATATCTTACTGTAATCATATTATTTGTTGACAGTAGAATTGGTAGATTAATCGTCTTGCCAGGCAGTGGCAGCTTTAGCAGGTACCTCCTTGGACCGCCTCCTTGGACGTCGGTCTTTGTTTGCGCATTATTGCCTTGGAAACGACTCGATTTCGTTACGTTCTTCTAGAATTTCGTAGAGGCAGGTTATTTTGCATCAATTCATGTGACCTTCAGACATCACGCTTTTTCGTAGCTAACTTCCCTCAAATAGTTTAAACGTGTTTGCTGATGGACGCTTTTATTACTGGGGCTGTTTACGCATAGTTTCATTAACTTCTTGTATAAGCTATCGACTAATCCATCTTTCGCGTTCAAATTTTCAGAACGTAAACGTCAGAAGTTTCTATTATCTCTTCCGATAACGCAATACGAAGTTTTTTTTTTTATCGTCCTGGGCAGCAGCTGTCGTAATAGTATTGTAAAATATAGAGAATCTTCACAAAACGCTCTATCTCATATCTACATGAAGACACTGCCAAAACTAGATGTCAAATGCGCTGAGACTGATATAACCTAAGGTATGTGACTTGAAAGCCACTCAAGCAGGACAACAATGAATACCTTTTTGACCAGCCAGTACATATTTTTACAGTCAACTAAAATTTCCGTAAATAGCTTTGCGAGAGTTCTCTAAATTTACCTTTGTATTTATTTGTTACTTTCATAACTTGCCAAAAATACAGGAGCATGCTCAGTCTAGTCATTCACGCAAATTAACTTATGTAATTACGTGCAACTCATGTGCCTACTTGACACCCGTAAGTGCTCATTATGCGTTACTGTTATCATGTAAAATAAGAAAAATATGGCTTCTGGCACGATTGTGCGTATTCGGTTCGTGGCAAACCACAACATGTTTCTCGTTTTTACTAATTATTTTAGGTTTGTTTAAAAAATTTCGCATACGTTATATGTAGAATATTCGAGAGTATCTGCCCGCGATTCCAGTAGATTTCAGAGCATTTTGTCTTAATACAATAGTAGATATTGAACGATGTGGCGATTTCCAGATTGCCGTTTGGCAGTTAATTCTCATAGCCTATAGATGAGCGCGAAGGGGATATCGTGCGTCGATTCTAGCGCGGCTCTACTTGATGCTTTCAAAACACTTCCGTTTGGTGTATCAAAGACCTGATTCACATATTTTATGTCTTTTTGGTCGTTAATCTGTGCTCGGCCTGATCTGGCTTCTTGCTTTGCGAAAGCTAACTTGTCGAGAGCGTACGTTGGAGCCTCGAATATAAAAAATATGAAAACTGCCAGAAGGTAGTTGAAGATCGCATCTGCAAAGAAGTCACGGAACTGCAAATCACGGCATAACGAAATAAATTATGGCTCTAATTACGGCTGATACTACGCTCCTCAAAACAATCATGACTTTTAGATTTCACCTCTATTCACGCCTTTTAGAGCCTTGGATATTCAGGAGTTCTGGGAAAACACACGCAGGATTGAAGCAACGATAGAATACTTCGTATAACTAAAAAGGCAGATACATTTCAAATGGTAGCCAACTAACATTACAAGATTAAAAAGCGTATCGAATAAATGGTCAGTCTTATAATAATTAACCAGTTCTGCCACTGCGTATAAAACCAACTTACGTTTTGGTAATAGGTGAACGCGACCATGTATCTTCCTGTGAAATTCTTCAACATTATAACGATGTACTGGCACAGATAGAAACAGTAGGACAAGCGACTCAGGATCATTACGTTTGGCCGATTTAGTATCCATCGGACGAAGGCTGCAGCGCAAGTAGTATTGCAAACGTCTTAGTCTTCGTTCTCGTGTAAAACTTATAGGTACCTAGGTGAAGCGAGGTGTTCTATTGTGCATTTTGTGATGTCTCATTGCAAAATTTCCGACTGTTTTGCTACAAATAAAACCCCTTGATATTGCTGATTACACTAAAGGGTTAAAGTAACTTAAATATTTGCATTTATTTCGGTACGAAACATCGAGTTATACAACAATTATCTCTGCAACGAAAGCACTGTTTTAACGGGGTCCAGGGGTCTATGCGTTATACCAAAATTAAAACGCACAACATATTAAATGATCAGTCAACAGGATTGATCAATCTTGAAAATGTCATTGGAAATTGCTACTTACGAGCTTTTCCCGAAGCGCAGAAAAAAACTACCCATACAACGCATGCACCCCATAGGGGCCTATAGAGAGATCCGTATAGCACCGCTTCGATTTGACTCACCGACCCTCTTCGGTGCCACACATTGACTACTAGAATATTTGAAAAGTTTACCCAGTAGTTAATAAAACGTGATAAATTTATATAATATCTATTACGAGATAAAACGTACTATTTTTATAGCGCTCTATCAGATTTTGTTTAAGAATTTTTCTCTGATATTTAATGATATAAGTACGAAGCCTTAAAAGCGAGTAATGCTTAACAACGTATCAATATACGTTGTTGTTTTTCCTTTGGTAAGGAGGTCGTTTTCTTTGATAAACGTTTTTTCGTATTTCGCGTCTCGTATATGAGTTATTAAGTCCAGTTTAGTAGACATTGAGGTTCTATTGCGCTATAATGAGAAGGTTTATTTTTTTTTATGGTTGAGGGCATTCGAAAATATTTCAGCCTTATTTCCTCTGATATAAATTAGCTAAGAGAAAAATTATATTTTCAGGCTAAGTAATTAGTAGTAGTAGTAGTAGTAGTGGTAGTAGTATTCTTATTAAGTAATAATTAATAATAGATATATAATGTGTCACGTGTGGGTGAGACATTTCATTGATCTGTGTTTATCGTTGTGAGATCCGTTGTATATAAACAATATCAAATTTTATCAAGCATAATATATAACACATCGTTAGAATTGCCCATTTGTCTCTGCCCTATAATATTAATTTTGAGCATGGTACACAATATGGTGGAAATCAATACAAAGATTATACGCTTACCAAACACGATAATAAACGACACCAGTCCGATCAAGGACCAACAAATCTTCGTGACCATCGGGGAAATCTCGCGGTTTTTGTAATGCTCTATATAATGACCCCCCAGTATGCCTATACATACTGTGGCCAAATACGGAAGCGCCTGATCACTGATACGCAGGGCAAACTGCATCACCTATAACGTGAAAATCAATACTGGACGTAACAGTAAACTACCGTATCATTACTTATGAGGTCTGAGAAATCATTCCGGTTACCCGTTTCGAAGCCCTTGCCCAACCTCATGCTGAGTGGCATAATTTATACTGATTTATCGCCCAAAAAAAAAAAGTTAAGAACATTGTCTAACGAAAGAAGCTTCCTTCCATTGAAGTTAAATCCGACCATGAATAATCAATTAAACTAATCTAAATTAGTACCTTAAGTGCTTGTCGGGGCAAAATTAAGTATGTGGGTGTAGCATCGTAGTAAATTGTAAGAAAAGCTGTGTAGGCATTTGAGAAAACGATGAGAAGGCCGAGCACAAAAACGCCTTGGTAGGGTCGGTACACCATTAGAACTGTCGGTAGGATCAAGATGATAAGCAATTGCATGTCTGCCGCAATATACCTAAAAATTAAAAGAATTTAGTGATCCCATAGAGGTGAGAGTTAACAAACGCAAACGTAAAGAAGCAGATCTGTTAGTACTTTTTGTCCATGGAGATCATAAAACAAATATCCGTAAGCTTAGAGCTCTTCGGCGCATAGGTCTTAACGCGGTACTCGAAGTAGCATTCTCGAACTTCACGGCCAGAAGTTTATTCGTCGAATTCACTTCGGCATTTACGGGAGCAGCACACCCGATTTACGCTTACTAGCCCAGCTTCTCAATGTTGGCACAAAAGTTTTTAGTTATGATCGACAAAATCAGAAGTCTACTTATATATAGTTATACTTCAAAAATCGAATTCATGATTATACAATCTGTGCAAAGGTGGCTGTTCAACTCACCATTGGTTACCCATGCAAGCGAGTTCAAAGCTCCACCAATTGTTGATAAAAAATAATTGTGTCCACCACCGTTGGTCGCAATTCCTGCGGAAAAACGGGTAGAAAGCGTCCATACCGGGTCCCGAAGTCACAACTGGCAGGAAATAGAGCATACAAATGACCGCTAGCGCGGGGACAAGAAGACGTAACGCGCGCCGAAGTATCATCACAGACACGAATTGCACTACTGGTACCTGCTCAACGAAGGAAATAAAACAAAACGGTACGAGAACGAAAATTCATCACTGGTTATACCGCGACGAACACTGAGAGTAACAAGCGTACGAAGCAAATGAATTAATGGTGTAGATATGTTGGACCGATGCCCGAATGGGTGTGCTTGATGATCAATCACACTTTTGAATTTTTTGTACAGCCTAGAACAACAGAATTTCATAGGACATCTTTTACCTTTTCTAAAATACGATCCTTTGTAATGCCTTGATAGAGTTTCCGGTAGACTAGGATCCCGGTGAGGGCAAAAAAGCTGTCCACGGCCAGTATTCCTTGCGTAACAATGCTGAATACGGGACTACGCAGAACGACCAGGAAGTGCAACCCTCGATCTAGCCGATATTAATCATACATTATTTTCATTTTTATCATTCTGGTCTGACAGACTGAACTTATGTCTGTAAACTATTCTATGTAGTTTCACAGGCATATGCGGCTTCCGCGCACGCGCGGTCTGATACGACTTCTAATGGCACAATTGGAACCCAACCTCGAAAATTACTACAAAGCCAAACTTGTTAGCATGTTGTAGGTGGAAATCGTTAATATATGTATATAAATGTCGTTAAATTCCATTGTCTAGAGCATCCTTCGGCATTTATGTTACACAAGTGGCTTGTAAGAACGAGTAGTATTCAAGTAACTGTACGACTCCTGGAGTAAATGGTAATTACTGGGGTTTATCTGCTTTCGTCTAGCTCTCGCCCCCTCGCATCGTGAATTATCAAGTAACCTTAAATGTTAATAATTTTTGCTTCCTCGAAAGATCATCATGCGCCAGCGTTCCTACAATTGGCGTTTTTGAGATTAACATTAATTACAGTATAACAACCAAACGGACCTACTTTACATACCATACAGTGCAGGATCCCCGAGGAACGTATGAGACAGTAGAATCCACAGGGAACTCAGAACACGGATGCCGTGAATGCAATCGACGTCGCGGTTTCCTTCCATAACTTCACTTGCTGTGAGCTTGAGGTACGAGACCCTAACAGAAAAGCATCGCATTAGCCGTACTGAAAAATCTGCTCAATTCGATATAGAGGACACATCAGAAAGGATGATTCAGTAAATTATTAATCTGTGTGTTAGATGATTCCAACAATCAAACTACGTTACAATTTAGTCCTGTTTCTGCAGCAGTGCGTTATCGACTAAGAGCGATAGAAAAAAAAAGGACCCGTATACGTTTCAAATAGAGTGATATTGGTTGCTTTCGAAAAGTGATCTTTGGACACCCGTAACAACTAATTAAACTTCTTCGTTTTGTAAACTTGACCTTGGTCATTTGGAGAGTTTCGACAATCACCTATAGTTCCCCATACGACAAGAATTATCGCTATTAGAAATACGAATCTGAAACGCAAGTCAAAAAGAATCTGTGATGAGTAAATAGCAAGTTAACAAATATGTGTGCTCATAGGCTCATTCAAGTACCTTAGAGGGTATGTCCGGTAGGGACATATCTGAGCGTACTATACCATTGCCACCTTTTGAATTTTACAATTGCAGACCAAACATGAATGACAGCTCACCCAGCGATCCAAATGCCAGCGTGGAAAGGCTCTGCTGTCACATCGTCCCTGCATGCGAGTGGTTTTGCCCTGATGCCATATTTTCCTCCGACTGAAAAAAAACTTTGGTAGAATTTTTGACAACTTTCTCCTCTACAAATCCTCTCCAGAGTACAAATAGCTTTAAGTGTAATCTAATGATTGCACTGGCTCAGAAGGGGTCAAAGTAAGAAATATGGAAATTTTAAAAAGACAATTTTAATGGGCGCTAAATCTTGCAAATTAAGTTAAAAATACTTTAATTAAATAGCGTAAAAAGATTGTTGCCAGTGTTCGAGAGGCTACGATTGTCGTGGTTATGTGAACTGATTTACGCAACATTTTTCGTATTCCGTAAGTAAGTTACAGCAGTTATTTTCGTAAGTACTACGAGAACAGCTCGACACAATCGGTTGGATGTTTTTGCCGTCTAGTTTTTGAGAGAATAAAAGCCTTGCGAAACGAGTTCATATAACAACAGGTTATCGAACTAGCGTTGCAATATATAGTTCTCTTGCTACTTTAAATCTAGCATGCAAGTGTGACCAAGAAAACTTCTAGCCAACCTATCTAATGCTCTGACAATGCTAGTCAGTATGTATAGATTTGTTGGAACCACCTGGATATATTTAAATATGGTCTGTTTCTTATAATGTAGGATTACTAGTATGACCAGCTAATCTTCCGCACACAATAAAACGCACACAACTCACATTTTTGTACTAAATGCGTAACAATGGAGTCTTCACATTTCGATGGCAGACAAATACCAACCCTCATGCCAAGTGGCAGCCTCTCCATCATCTCCAGCGCCCATGTGGCATTCGGACTGCCCAGAAATTCCTAAAACACTAATAAATGACCGCTTACTTCGACTTGTCGTTGTTGTGACTATTAGTCTCCAT
>NW_019213281.1:342583-354708 GCF_002532875.2 Varroa jacobsoni | reverse complement strand
TCTCTAGTTTTCCGAACAGGACCTCACAAATGTTATCTATCATAGTCAACAGTCATTGGCAATTCGAATATGATGTATTGCTGGGAGAGAGCTGCACCCAGAAAATCTGGGCACAGGTTCGTAACGAACATATGTACCTCGCTTGGGTTATGGTTCCCATTTAAAACAGCTTGCAGCTTGAAATTATAGAGACTGCAGGTAGAAGGGGTCAACCTTTACAGAGGGCAGTAGACAATTACAATACTAAAACGACCAACTTCCATGTAGGCCAATGCCCTGCTATTTTCCTTGCTCATTGTAGATTTTATAAGGCTGTGTTCCGTGTTTATCGTAAGATATGACCCCTGCCGGCTTGTTATGAATCATGCAGATTACATTATTCTGGTGTGAAACCCTTCTGAACCTTTAACTGTGCTAAAATCCGCATTAAAGTAATGCATGGTGCCACGCACTGGTCGTTAATGACGCAATCGCTTCGTAATTGCGTAATGCAACAAATTACCACCGAAATAACAATCACAGATAAGATTCATGGAATGGCTCGTCTGACCGATTGGAAAATCCCATTTATGCTAGGGCTTCTATTGGTTTAAGGTCATCGGAAATGCGCCGATTCGGTAGTACGAGTAATATCTCCCAATAATCACAAAGTATCGTCTTCGATGCAGAGCAGAGAACGATGCTATGGACAAAACGACTTCCATATATACTTCTACTATGTCACGAATAACCTTCAAATATTCAAAGTACGGAAAACAGGCTTTCTAGCGCTTTCAAGAGATAGAAGCGTGAATGGCCATCAGTACCATATCTAGCCAAATCTGTCCTTCGGCTCATTACAAATCCAATGACTGCACGGGCCTCTGTTCTCATTATGTACAAATAATATCATCGCAGGGTAGTATCGCCGTTAAAAGTACGCTTCAGCCGTTCTCAACGAGAAAACAACATGCAAAAATTGCCAAATAAGTTATTAGTTCTATGCCTGTATGGAAGTACGAACTTTCGCGGGTGTGGAACGTAGCTTTTTGTCGATCGGTAACATCTTCAGAATAGAATACGTATGCCAATGTATTACTAATGTGATAAATAAGCACCACTCCAATAAGAAGAAAGCAAAACGGGAAAAAATTACAACGATCTTATTTTCGCTGCAGTTTCAATATGGCCTCGCAGTTTTATACGAACGAGCGGTATTAACTTTTGCATGTTGCAAGCGGGAATGGGACCTGTTTGTGTACACTAAAGCATCGGGACTCGTTGATAGTCTCGAAATATACTGGCCGACTTGAGATTAGAAAAGTACGCAAAACTAGGACACCGTTACCTTGCAAAATGCATTGAATACAAACTACTTCGTATCCTTTTTTCGTACTATTTCCTTGACGTTGGTCTTTCCATTTAGTAAATTACGGAAAATTTAGTGTGGTACGAAATTTTGTGTTTTACGTACCAGAAGTATCGGCTCCTGAACAGCAATTTCTGGAAGTAGCCTGTACAACATCGGTTGGCGATCGACGTGAACTGAGACTGAGCAATACTTCCCGGCGAAATCTAACTGCAATAAGAAGTTAGAGCTCTATTAGTGTGTAGAAAAAAGGTATTGTAATTTTTCGTGTCGAATATACTGGCACCAGTGCAGTGTTGTAGTTTAAGGATTTTTTTTTGATTACACATCATTTCAACACATCTATCCGTTGACATTGTGCTAGTAACACTCACGCTGGCTGATAATTTAAAACAAAATACCTGATTTTTTTTTTTTTTTATTAGAACTTGGAGAAATACGAAAACTAATGATCCGATTTAAAGGATTTTTCCTGATGATGAAATGATCGACCCATTTTACCTTGTTTGTCTGGTCTATCTGAGGTACTCTAATTGAGAGACATTCGTCGTATCCTCCGATTGAGGCGACGCTTCCATCGATTTTGTTGATGGTGAAAGCTCCGTTTGAATCAAGGACTGTAATGATCAGAATGAGGGAAGTCACTGCTTTAGTATTGCTACTGCAGCGGGATAGATAATAGGAAGCGATTGGATCACCTACCGATGATGACAATATTTTCTACGGTGATAACAATATTTTCTGTTCTCTGAAAAAGGGCTTGCAAGAGGATAACATCGAATGAGAACTAAAGAAACGTTCACTGGACGCCATGGCGCTGTGAGTGTTACTTGTTGATCTGTTGACCATTGACTTATCACAGCCGAATATGGTAACTGAAAAATACTCGGATACTTCCCAACCTTTCTCAGTCAAAACGAAGAAAAATTTAAGATGAAGGTCGCGCGGTATTTCGAATCCAGATAGCTTCGCGGCCAGAAGCTTCAAAGAATCTGGATCCCGATGTAATGATAAAATGCCACCCCTCAAGTTCGAGGACAGGTAGTATCTATAACATTTAGGTCGGCCTAACGGACATTGTTGCAGAACATATGTATAGAGCTGATTAAATCTGACATCTTCGCAAACGGTAAAATGCAAGTTAATAGAATAGTTTGGACTATGCATTGAGCTCTACATATGTAGAGGAATTATTGTTCCTACTTTGCCTGTCGACTATATAGTCGTAATAGAAAAAAAATAGGCTGTATCTCATTTGAGCAAGGCGGAAAATTTATTCCAACACATTACCCAAATTTCTCACAGCTTCGTTCGATACCCCAATTTGGCTTTGAATTATTTGGAGATAACAAATGTAGTTCCCAGATGTTTCCCAGAAAATGTTGCTCAGGTGATTACATCAAGCGCTAAATTGACAGGATCATTGTAAATCAGTCATTTATATCATCCACTCAATTAAGCCTCTGAGCGGTGATTTCGTTTGGTGGAGTTTTCAATGGTGGTACAATAATCGTATTTTTCAAGATAACTGATTATTTTTATTCGCTCCCACTCGAAGATTCATTAGGTAATAATAGTTAGCAAACGGCTGTAGAACAGAGCGAGATTGCCATACGAAACTCAATTTTTTTTTGCAAAGTTTCACCGAAAAGCTACATAGTAATATGTCGTTAGCCATCTCACTATTACGATATTAATATTTAGAGAGTAATTTTATTTTAATTTTATTTATTTAATTTTAAAATATGCATATGTTCAAGGAACCATTTAGTTCCCGAAAACAAAAAAGTAATGTAAAGAATAAAACTAGCTGGCATACATTTTTATATAATCTTCATCAGTAATTCAGTAATAACGTATGATTAACGTGGCAGAGTGGGGAGAAACCTCATCTATTTGAACTGTCCTTTATTGAAGAATAGTTGCACTAGGTAGGTTCGATGAGACGAAGACACAACACGGGTTATTGAGAACCGGACACAACCAATGGAATCTATTGTAATTGTGTCGCGTATATAACGTGCTACCTCAAAGATTTCTCTCCTAAAGACCTAATTTTCAAGCTAGTCATCATGTGTTTAATAGCAAAAATGGCTCGGGCAATAAATATCCGCGCGGATCAGACTAAAAATCAATCGCTCCTTAAGCAAAACTCATAGGAGGCCTTATTTAGGGTTGTTTAAGCCCCGTCGATTTAGAAGATACATTTGATACGAAAATTTCCATTTGTCTTTTTATTTCAACGCTATTTCGGTTTGGGAGTACCGAAAGCCATAGATAACGATATATAAGACAGTCCGTTGTCTAAAATCTAGGGAAAGCTTCGCGCTTTATGATTAAATTTACCCAATTTTGTAGCGGGAATCGTTAACACAATCCGAAAAAAAGAAGTCAATTGTCTTGAAAGTCCGAATCAACTAGAATATTTGCTTATTACAGTTGCGTCTAGCAGTGAAACTTACCTAGAGTCTAGCTAATTTAGTTATTGTATAGCAGATAAATCTAGCATTTGTCGAGCACTGCATTGATTAGCAAATCCTAATCGTAGCTCCAGTCTGCGCTGAGCAAAACGCACGCGAAATCCCCGAGAATAGACCTATCTGACTATATAATATGCCTTAAAACCAAATGCCTTGCTATAATTAAGCAGATAGCCGGCTTACTGTAACAACTGATTAAAAAAAAGGCTCAGACTTACATTTCAACGCCCACACTTTTCGATCTCGGAGGCCCGTCGCGATTCTTACAAGACTTCGAAGACATTCGAATGACAAAGTCTCGTCGTATACGATATCTGCGCCAGTTGAAAGAAGCATCTTTTGAATTCTACCAGTGATCGATTCAATTACAGGTTCAAGATCTTCATTCCATTCTGAAGAAACCTTAGCTTGAAGATAGTTAACGATTGATTTGGCTCTGGCTGGATGCAACAACAATAGAGCACCGCACATAACCTGTACGAGATTAAATGAAGCTTGCATCCTAAACTTCCTATCGTTATGCCGGTTCTTTCGTCGTACAAAAATGCGCTAACTCTCCGTCCAAAGGCACCTTACTGGGGCTCTCTTGAATACCTCTACTTCAATTAGTGCATCGCCGTCTCACGCGGTTTGTGCGTCTGAGCTAACGTATCATGCACCGACCGATTTTCCCAAAGATAACGCCGTCTATCCAGAAATGGTGAGGTGATCATCAACAGAAGTGAAACGCTTGGACTTCTTTGTCTTTCCATTGCAAACGCCGGATGATCGGTTCCACCCAGGGAGTCATTTTTCTCTTGCCCTCCTTCTCAGCGTATCTCTTCAACGCTGTCCTGTGACATCATCTTACTGAGACGTCGGGATGAGGGTGAAGTGAGGTATGTTACAGAAAATGTTTCGTCGGGCACTTCGTATTTTCAGTCGAATACTGGCATCTTCTTTTAAAACACGCTTCCACTCAAAAACAGGATAGACGATCTAGAATCGTATATTTAACAACTTACAGGCTCGATAATTACAATATGTAGCTGATTATTATAGATTCTTTTAATTAGCTATCGATAAAGTCACCTCTGATAACACTGAGGACCATTGGCGGCCTTGAAGGCTTTTCCAACTACGACGGTGAAAACCATTTGTCAAAACTAATAGTGCAATCTACTAATTAGAACTTAAAGTTAGCAGAACATGTGGATCGTTGCCATCTGTTCAGGTACGCAGTATTTCGGGACTAGACATGCTGCAACGTTGACAACATTCTTGCCATGTATACTTCATAAACGTCGTGTGTTTCCTTGAGTATTTCGGATGGCAAGCCATGTTTAAAAAAATGTTTCGTTTATAACTGACATGCCAGGTAATTTTTATGTAAAACTTGTTAGAACTTAAGTGATTTACCAAGTCCACGTGCGGTAGTCGCTGTATACATAAGATCATTATCTTATTCAATAGAGGGCAGTGCTGCTGCCTTTGTTTTGAAGGTCTGCACTATGCAAACAAATTGAACTCCATTTACCATAATTGTCAATCGCTAAGGAAAAATTAATTCTAAGTGACACACTATCGTTTAGAACAAAGGGTTCTGCTTTACCCTTCACAATACTTATTAGGCAGCTGGGAAAAATGTCATTCAACAGCATTTATGCTTACTCAACATGTTTTTTTCTTGAACTATCTTATATTTGATATATTTTTTTAAATTATTTTATAAAGACCATTTTTTTAAATTATATCACCGCTTTTTTCTACTATAGATCTTCATACCTACACTGGGCCGGTAACCAGATTTCGGCTTCAACATACGTGTAGGCCAAGCAATCCTCTCTTAAGTTACACTCCGTTTCTTCCCCGCTGGGTAATAGAAGAGTTTATATCAGTACGCGCTGAAACTATCAAAAGGCTGAACCATATGCCTACTTACAGATATTATTATTTGTTATATAGCAGGCAGCTGACCAGCTAGAGAAATCCTTGTTTTCGCCCTGTCTTCCGAAAACAGTAGAAATTGATCACGCAACTACTGCGTCCGAAGTAGTATCAATAGCGTTGTGACCAACGAAACTATAGTACTTAGTGAGAGTCTCGTCTTGGACGAAACTGTAACTGGGATGTTCACTCGTTGCAACGGACGAGATAATATAAACACATGAGAATATTACTCTCGATATCCGGGCAGGCGGTTTAGGGCATACAGACGGAATATTATACGTCAAAGGACACGTTTCTTCAATGCCAGGCACTAAGCGACTGCTGGAGCTTCAGGGTGCGAAAAAATCGGAGTCGACAATTGCGCGACCACTCATATCCGACAATAGGCCCCAGTGGATATTTTTTCATAGAGAACTCCTGTCTTTATTTCAGTACATGGCGCACTGACGCTCGCCGTTATCATTAGATATGAGCTAATATCTTAAGCTTTTGATCATAATAATCGTATCGCGACTGGGCCCCAGAAGTTCAGAATATCGTCGAGTCTATTCAATACAAAGTGTGTAATTAATTAAAGGAACTCGATCATTTTCTGTCCACTTTCAGCTTCCGAAAAAAAATCATCTCAAGCCATTAGCTTTTCCTCTTCTCAAGGTGTTAGGAACGTTTGTTTGTCATGCGAGTAATAAAATGAATTGTTGTTCTCCGCTAATGCAAAATAAGCAGTCTCTCGTGTAATGGAAAATCGTATAGTGTTTACCGTAGTTATGTTCGGTCCGAAGTTTATATACTTTTCATATATCAGTCATATTTGCAAAAAGTCTGATACAAACTGAACCAGACTGATCTTTTACACACGCATATACACGAAGGCATAACCTAACACTTACTAAACGATAGCTGAAAAGTGTAAAATATGTGCGCCAGACTCACAAATCAACGTATATAAAAGTCGAAAAGCATCTATGTACAAGCCGCTTAATTCGCTGAAAAATACGACATAAACGAAATGCTTGTAGTGCACACAGGGTGTAAGAGATACGTTTCTTTTGCGTAGGGCGCGTATGAATAGGACATTGTCCTAGATATAGATCGAAGTAACGTGACCCCCCAGAGCCACTCAACACTGGCAATCCCCGATCATTTTCTTTTGTATTGCGCGCCCTGCTCTAGACAAATATTCTACTGCACTAATTAAAACGTTACGCTGTCAATTATATCGCTGCGGCAGATATACCTGATAATTGTACGTATTTCGAGTAATTACTATACTTTGTCGTAGGCGTCGTTCGTTGGAGATGTTGCATGCAGCCGTCTGCAATATGTACTTGTCAAAACGTGATGATCGTTGATTTACAGGTTTTCTATTTCATTCTCGTTATCCGTGAAACACTCGTTGTCTTTTCCACCTTTTCTTGATTATCACATATATAATGGAGGTACGTGGCTCTGGTGGGATTCACTATTAATAAAGGATATAGAACTGGCCAAGTAGGCCGTTTCTTACATTACTAGGAACTATCAACGCTGGTGCTCCACGTACACGTAGCATAGAGTCGGTTCGTTAGTCCGCCATTTACATGATTACGTACCGCTCAGTTTAAATATTTTTTTTTTAAAACGCAAACCAATAGTGCAGCTGGCTGTTGTCTTTAGCATGAAAGGAACTTGTGAAGCCATTACATTAAAGTTTTTTTCTCCAGGACTACTATCGCTCTGCATATGACTATCACTTTCTGTGATTTTTCTCATATGAAACTTTTTTTTCGCTGTAGCCTTAAAATCATCTTCAGTCCTTAGCGTAATTAAATATGAATGAATTGACAGAGCCTTTAACTTCAAAGAACGAATCAGCTTTAATGTTCATTTTTCTAATAGTGTTCATTAGCTTATACTAATTTAGTTTCTTTAGCTTACTGCTAACTTAGCTGCTAGATAATCGTGTACAGAAATCGAAGTATTTATGTTTATTTAATTAATAGCTAATTGTTGGAACCTTGCCAAGGAATACCGTCAACTGATCAATTCGAAACCGCAGCACAATTCGCCCAAACATGGGCCTGGTTTCAGAAAGAGCCTATCTTTTCTTCTTTTTTTTTTTGCATTACGCAACAATATACAAACTGTAGACCGCCAAGACAATCTTGGATAGCATAGTCTCAAATTGATACGTAGAACGTTCCCAGAAGTGTAGTAAATGAAGAAAGGACTTCATTAATAAATTATACGTGTAGATGGAAAAATCATCTGGCATTCTTGTATGCTTGCTATTTAGAGGTTGTGTCGAAAAATAAACATATTCAAAATAGTTACAGAAAAAAACTTTTTTACAGAACACATACCCACAGAGGTAAATCACTAGGTAACAAAATGCAAATGGAACATAGGACTTTTAGATTTACTTTGACGATGACTTCCTTTCTTCTTATAGGATCGCAAAGCTTCGTAATATGAAATATAGCTGTTTTAACAATAAACAACCGGGTCTCAAGCGACTTACTGTCAAAAATACCTGCTTCTTATGCCTTCTGCCTTCGAACTTTCGAAATTATTCTTATTCTAGCTGGAGGTAAAATTTTGATTAGAGAGTATGTCGACGCCTTTATATCATTTGAAGCTATTTAACGATGAAATTGTCCTGCTCAGATGGTCCACCAGAACGATAGAGAACTACGTCCGTGTTGTTGGGCCTATATGTGCCATTGCCTATTGACATATGCATTTAGCAAACAAACTTCAAGAGAAAGCAACGACACATAAGGCATATGTAAATAGAATAGTTGACACAAAGACATGAATTGCCACTGGACTTGAGGCTTGCTTCCATCCAAGCGAATACCGTCGTACAAGATAACACTATTTTTTTTCAATCTAAAGCTTTAACAAATAAAATTAATTTTGGATTTCCATCGTCCGCTTATCATAACTGTCCACTCCATTGGCCAACTGAATCCCCTTGGGTCCAAGTTTCTCTACACACAGTTCGGCATAATGTTTCTCTCTAAGCATGATGTAACAGACCTAAGAAGCAGGTAAATTTAGAATCTAAATTTAGCAGAGTTTTTGCGCTACAATGGGTGACTGGCTCCCATTCTCTCGGCCAATGGATTATACGCGCTACGATTGACCTACTGTCGAATAAGATCGTCACTACGCCGGTTTCACAACGAAGTTCGTATGAGTGAAAGTATATGGAAAAGATTGAGTACACCCCCGGCCGAAGGTGTGGTGGCCATTAACTTCTACAGAATATGTATTGGAATCACTATAATATTGGCTAGCGTGCTATGTCTTGGTGGACTTTCTATGCTGTCTAGTCAGAATGACTTGCACGCAGCGATTCTGCTGGTTCCTGGAGGGCTGCTGTTTATTTTTGCCTATTTGGTTGTACTGCTTGTACAGAAGGCCAAACTGCCAATTGATTCTCAGACGCACTATAGCTTCCAGAGGGTACCCCAAAACAGAACGCGGAACGTACGGCCTATTACGTCCTAACAATTCGACTTTTTTGTAGAGGAATTGTGCTTTTATGATGAATAATCTACTAATAAAAATAATTTAGTGGGAAAATGCGCGCAGATACGTAGCATCTGCCAATGAAGCCCGAATCAGTAGCAGTTTTCGAGTTTCCAGTAATTCTTCGCAGAGAAGCGCATGACCTGATGTCCCCACGACCATGCTTTGCTATCGGTAGGATAAGGCGTCGTTCTTTGTTGCAATAATAAAGGCACTACTAAATTGATAAAAGAGCATGACACGATTTATTAAGGAGTATTTTTACTTAGCATAAATTACATTTAACCATATTTACACACTTGCGCATAAATAACGATTGGTTGGTATATCACGTGCTTATTGCGTACAGGAGAATGGGGTTTTGGTAGTAGAGAGAGCACACATAATATTTACAATTGGACGCGACATAGAGAAAGTTTAGAGAATCGATCAGCTGTGGTACCAGCCCGCTGAGGATTTTTTGCAAATAGCTGGTAGAAGAAAGAGTGGTCTAGACGAAACGTCGAACTCACTGTTCACTAAAGACGTGATGACAGTACGATGACGTGATGATATCCGCTCTGCATATTAAGAGGATGACCAATTACAGTCGTCCATATCGCGCACCTATCGAGCTTTTTTAGGGAAGAAAAGTTTTTGGTAGCTGAGTTTAGATGTAACTTCAATTTAGGCTATAACGAAACTTAACTTCGTTCTGGGCTGTCTACCAGTCATGTCCAGCGTAACTGATGTGTCCTCCATAATTTTCATGCTCATGTTCGTTTAGATCCCACCCGTGTTCATCATCATGGTCGAAATGTCCGATCGATTCAGAATGAGACTGGCTATGAATATGAGCTGGCACGTATACCGGAACGTGCTTCTCTAAAACGGAGTGACTGTGCACAGGAAAGCGGACCTTTTCAACGGAGTGCGAATAACGGGATACGGGTACTTTTATAGGCACCGGGTGACGAATTGGCACCTTAACCGTTTTCGAGTGGGGCACATGAACTGGGTAACGAACTGGAATTGGAATAATGGGTCCGCCACGGATAATCGCAGCAGCCGCAGCCAACTTGAGCAGCTTCTTGCTTTCAGCATACTGTATTGCTCCAGTCGCGAGCGTCAACATGAAGATCGTTGCTAGTCCGTTCATATTGCTGTCTCCAACTGAGTGAGCGCAAGCTCGGGAAGTGGTCTGCTTTTGAAGTGAACTTTGTTGCCGCTTTATATATCTAGCTATCCAGAACAAAGACATACAATTTGCGACGTGGGGGGTAGCCACGCTCATAAATGAACGGCAACAAGACAATCGGTAGCTGGTATAGCATGGGATCGATAAACAACACTTAGCCCTTTCCGTTTTCTTCTATGACATCGACTTATTCTGCTGCGACGGTTACTTTCTCGCTAACGGCAGCTGCTGGTGCTGCTTCTAAAGCTTCACCACCTCTGGCGAAGTCACCTTCGTCCAACTTCTAGAGTGAAAGGTTTCTACTATTACCACAAATGCCACCATCTTATTGCATTTAGTGCATATTTTCACCAACATGCGTTAGATAGACATATCCGGCGTGTGTCTGTGTGTGTATCCCGGCGTGGAGCTGTTGGTCAGTAACATTTAGTCTCTATAATGTCACTTAACATTTAAGACCCAAAAAGTCGGACATGATTGAAACTGCTTAAGAAATTGTCTACTGCTTCTGGCGCTGGAGGGGGCGGCAGTCGCTATGGTAGCTCTGGTGCCGCTGTTGTTGTCTAGGTGATGTAACGGATGTATTCGAGGGAAAGTTTTTTAGATCAAGTTCAAGGGCACCGTAGGCGCACTATGTTGTCGATGGATCGCATCAGGAACGTCAGTAGCTGCTGTTGGGGCTGGTGCAAACTACCAGCCTGGCCCACATGGTACGGGCAAATGGACAGCGCCAATTGAATTGGCATAGCCGAGGCACCAACATCAGCGGCAGCAGTGGCGCCAGATTCGTCCTGGTTGTAGTATAGCCAACTCATACATTTATGCGTGCACAAACAGCATCAAACAGATAAGAACTGGTCGGTTCGTTCTTACCAGAGACCGCTGTCGGTAACAATGGAACGTGGACACCATGGCAATGTCGGGGCAGCCGCCCCCAAGGCGACCCCCCTAGATCTATGAAGGCATTCGCCTTGTCTTTGTAAAGGGCTTTACTCTTATTTTCAAATAACTACAGCGCTGCGAGCAGCAACAGCGGTCGTGCTGCTTGTATTAACCAGGGATAGCTATCAAGAATTATGATCAACCGTATCGATATTATTTTAGGCAATAGCTAGATGATAGTTTTCGACGGACATAGTAGTAGTAGTGCTAGGGACGTTCCGGCAACAGCCGAAACATTAGAGCAAAGCACTGGGTTTCAATACAAACCAAGCAAAGTCTGAAAACTGAAGAAGTGGGCGGTAACGGTGATACTCACTGCTTCCGCTGCCCCACAAACCGCTGACGTTGCCCCACAAACTGCTGACGCTGATGCCGGTCGTCTATCGTGTAAGCGCGTAAAGGCTTAGTTATCGGGCCGATACGGGGCATTTGATTATTACGTAATCGGCTAGCTCTGCGAACGCTAACACAGACTGCGACAAAACGCTAAATATATCGCTGTTAACTTAGCTGTATCGAGGCAAAAAATTATATTTTATACGCGCGCGGTTTCAAGCACATAAGGTTAATATTACTCCTCTTACTTATAGCAGTTCCCTCCCAATGCATGTCGGAATCGGCGTTATCCAGTGATCAGAGCTGGTGTTCGAAAAGTAAAAGAAGAAAGTATGAATTAAACTATTTTTTTTTCTAATTTGTTTTTAATTAAATTACCTCTGAAAAATAGCTAAAT
>NW_019213281.1:212712-342483 GCF_002532875.2 Varroa jacobsoni | reverse complement strand
ATATATTCTTTTCTTTTTTTCTTTTTTTTCTAAATTAAAGTAACCCCAGTGGACCCCATGAAGCGAATGCAATGTTTCTCTTACGGATTTATCGAATCGTGCTGCTGCTGCCTGCTGTAAGGGTGGTTATGATATTTCTGGAGAAAGAGCAAAAAAAACAAACAAGGAAGGCTGTGATAAATGAAATTAAACCGCTCGTCAACATCACGTTATGAGGTAACGATTATGTGAGGCTGAATTAATTATCAAGATCCGGCAACGGCGATTGAAAGGCGTGGGAGAAGGGGGTCGCGGAGATTGATAGAAAATCGAGAGTTATACGTATCAGAACAGAAAAAAATTGCTTGCTTAGAAACGAGATGTAAAATTATAGTAAAAATAAAATCTCGTTGAGTGTTGAATTAAATTGTTTAGCAGGCCTGAGGGCTTTGACAGGTCATTTATTGGAACGTTTAAGAGAAAGCTAGCTATCAAGAGAAGACAATTAGAAGAGACGAACTGGCTTTAAGGTCAAATGTGTGAGTGTTCATTTTTGCGAGCCTAAAATTATCGGCCATGAACAACGTGAACGTTTAGCCACGGTCGTCCTATATTTTATTCTGTGTAACAACAAAGCCCTTATTTCTATCTCTAGCGAAGTAACTTCCGTTCGTAAGCCGCCATATTTAAATAGTCAGATTCTATTAATCCGTCTAATGCACTGTTTAATCGAAACGTGGAGAACTTTATTGAAAGGCCATGTTGAAATGAGCCAACTCGAGTTTACGTCGACTCGTCCGCAGCCACCAGCAGTGCAGTGCCAGTTACGACACCATCGAAAAACCTAACTTTTATATAATATAATACAACTTCGAACTCCCACAGAAGGAACAATGACGGTCCTCAAAACGGAGTTAGTAAATTATTTACAACTACTACTTTAGTCGAACAGCAATGGCAACTGTGCTGAATACGGCAAAATGTCTGTAACTCAAAAGACTACTCCAAGATAATTTGCTAACTTAAAAGATGGTATCATGATCAAAGAAATGCATCCGTTCTACTCAGTCATCCGAGCTCAATGAGAGCCTCGGATGGCGAGCGACTCGTTAATTGGCCGAGTAGATAGATTACGGATACTTCAGTATCGGTTATTCTATAAGGTTTTTCTAGAAAATTAAAAGATTTTGTGAAAAGCGCAAGGAAATACGGTTTCTCACTGTCTCCTAAACTCTAGTCCGGCAAGGAGGAACATCCGACGGCAATAAGAGAGTTTTTGTGTAAATTATTCTGGGTGACGAAAAGGTTTGAATCATATAAAGGAGTGGATAGCTCTGGAAGATACGTTAAAACTCTAGATCTTTAACCGAAAAAGACCATGATTTGCGAAAAATTTGCGGGAATATATAATGGAAGACAATATAATCGGCAAGGATTTGTGTTAGACCCAATTATATTGGATAAGTAAGTTATTCAGTACAAAAACAAATCATGCTCTCCACGACAATAACGAATACACACAATAACTGCCAAGAGTTTGATTGAGAGGTGGAACTTCTGCATCCACTGCATTCTTCAAATCTCTTTTCCTTCTTATGGCTTATCTCTTCTTCAATCATTGGAAAATAACATTTTTGTAGCACATTGAACTATAAAGAGAATCTCTTTATGGACCAACTGGACGAGTTCTTCAGCTTCAACTCTTAAAACCTCTGGCTAGACGATTTGACATACTTGATTGAAAAACAAAAAAAGTCGTCGAGACTAACGTAATAAATACATTTATTGCTATAATTCAAGCGTTTTCGGTTAAATGAAAAAGCAACTATTATTACTTGATATGCTAACTGACTGGAATCGACGCGTGGCTGGAATTAAATTTCCCATGAACATGGGTTTCTTCTGCGTACCCTTTGAGTTCCTTGCTATGCTGTTTCAGCCTAAATGCTAAGAGACGAACCAATAGTGCGCAAGATCTCTTTGACGAGCCTGCTGTCTTTACGAATAAGTGATGCCGTCTGTGAGACTATGCAGCTCCAAAATGGTCCCGCAAACTTGCATAGAGAAGAAGATATGCAGCTTCTACCTTCCCGTAATTATATACACATACAAAATGCACGAAGATATTACGGTTTTGAATTTTTAGGACACGTAAATATCAAGCCCTTGCGAAAACTTTGACTGAAGCGCGCAGCGTCATCACGCAACTCTGTCAGATTTCGCGACGCGTAGCAATAATATAGACACATAATGAGGGGAAAATCCTTTGGCTTCTCTGTTGAGGGTCGCGTGGTTTTTATAATTTCATAGGGTTACACGGTAAATGGTGTCCGCTAACAGGGCTATTACGTTTGAAATGAACACGGTGAGACATAGCATGGAAACGCCTTCTGTGAATTTAGGCAAAGAAAAATAGAGGCCGCAAAATCGGCAACTATCCATGGAGAAGGTAATGAGTAGTCAAGTGATAAGCAGGTAGGATCTCAATTAGAAAAACAGATGTTCCTTTTGCCCTTTACTTTTTTGTCTTTTGCACAAGGAACTTCGAAACCGTTTACTGCTAGGCCGGTCTGTACTACACACTTCCCACACTGATGGCTCTCTATTTCTACAGAGACCGGGTTAACGTTTGTGGTCAGTACGAACAATTTAAAGATGGAGCGTCTCGCGGGTTTGGTTGCTGTTAAGCATTTTCTGTGCCATTCCCCAACCCGTTTTCTGATGTTTGCCTGTTTGAGCCATAGAAATCGTTGACATATGTTATGTTCGAAGACAGATAAAATTTGTATTGACAAAAAAACGTTTCTTTTGCAGTTGCAAACTAACGGATGTCTTGATCATATTCACAATAGGTGTGTCAGAGCTGCCTAACTTAGGGCAAATTCGAAATTCATAATGATACTTGATTTTCCCTTGTTGTGCTGTTTGATCATAAGAAATGTTATTCCAGTTGCAAAAAAAGGGCCAGAGGTCCCAACGGATGTGAAAAGAAGGCACATCTTCGATTAATGAAGACCGTGACATGAAAATGAAGTTGATGGTAGAAAAGACAAAGTTTTCTTAGATTTAAACATTTCTGTTTTCGGCGTGGTACTGAAGTTGCCTATAGAAATGGCACAGTGATGATCTATCCACTTACCAAAAAATACAAAAAAATTGTCCACGTACTTCTATTACTTAAAATTTTTTCGGCAAACAACAAAGTACTCTAAATTTCTAAATTTAAAAACAGTTATTATATGTGAATGCAATACCATGGACTCCATCGCTTGAGAAAATAACCAATATAAGTACATTCGATAGTCAGAAGATTTATAAAAGTGTTAGTTACTTTGTTCGGCTAAGCTACCACATTGATTCATTGATAAGGATAAAGATAAGCGTGATAACTGCACTATATAAACTACGAAGAAACTGGGTCGGCTACAGATGTCTTTGTTCTGTGCCAACCTTTTCCTTTTTGGGGTGACACTAGCACTTTGAAGTATTCAGGACCGCACAAACGGCCCAATACATATTTTGTCAATTAGAAAAATGCCTTTTATTGTATTCGGCGCAGTGCGGACTGAACGTTGCTCCATTCAGGAAAATATCAATATCGCGCAAAGACTGCGGGCGGCGACTGTCTGTCGCATAACACTGCAGAAATTTACTTGAAAAATTATTTTTTACATGAAAGGTACACAATTACATACAGCGCTAGATCACATTTCCCTAACGAATTAGACCTAGATGACACCTAGCACAAATTATTACTCTACGTGCTAAACTTACAATCGCTGCCCGTATCAGATCATTGACTTTGACTAGGAGCCTTTTGGAAAGTTTTTTTTTCAAGTCTTCCGATAAAGTGAAAAATGCTAAAAAAAAAAAACATACGTTATGAATTTTTGTTTGCAACCGGTCTCCTAAGATAATCCTACGAGTAACTTTTTATATTTTGGAACTTGAGACAAGCTACCACAAACAAACGAAACTCCGTTTGAGCTGTTTACTTAGAAAGAAATCCTGAAGACCAGCTCTAAGAGTTATTATCCAACTATATTGAACTTCAATACTTCCAATTCCAAAACTTGAAACGTCAATGGGCTCATGATCTGCTGGGGCAGACCTTTTATCTTGATCATCTGGAGTCTCCCCTCAAACATTGGTTGGGTTTGGATCACATCAGCATAGTTATCGATTGTGATCCCTGTATGGTTGGCAAAATGGTAGATTGATATTTGAAGATCGTAAAACTGAGTTATCATTATTTACGCAGCTTTGTTATAGATGTAACGGGTTTTTATTGTCTAGATTTTTTACGCACCTATCAGTCGTACGGTTTTAGATAATACGATCTATATTTTTCCGTTACGAAATCAGCGTACATTGACGGTCCCGAATTCGAGTGTTGTACGTCCATTTATATTCGCAAGTGAGCCGTCTATGATAAATTAAATGTGATACTTTTAATTTATTGTAATTGAAGCTGTTCGATCTCATTGATCATCTGAACACGGTTTCATCTTAGATACTGCTACGACTCTTTCTGAATCTGCTGATCCAAGTCTGAATCAACAAGGGCGACATCAGAAAAATCTGTGTAGATATTGTAGAATTTAGTTTCCAACAAAGGCGAGCTTAATTGAATGTTCAACAAATAATCGATCGGGGAATGCCGTCTGCCTCCTTTTGTAGTTCGCGATCGTCTCACAGTACTAAAATCACCAACCTATTTCGATAATAACTAGAATAGTAGATTGCTTTTCCGTATAATAACAAAAACGATCGTTAGTAACTTCTAGAAGATCCTTTTTTTACACACGTATTCTTTTAATTAGCTCAGTGCAGTGCCTAATTCCAGGCTGTGAAGTGGCAATAGCAGAACGCCAATAAATTAACAATCAAGGTTTACTTGAAAACTATAAACATAATCCTCTAGGAGCTACTTTGGCTATAGTATTTTCTATATTTGTCATAAACCTAGGTACAAAAAAGCCTAAAGCTGCAATCCGAATCAAAACATGCCTGTTAAATATTCCCAAGATATTATTCCTATACATATATAACAAAAGGGGCTTCAAAGTTCAAACCGTTATTGTTTTCTTCGAGTACCTGAGAGAGAAACAAAAAGCTATCTAGCGAATTGCAATATTGAGAAGTTCCCGAATACATTCTCATACCGCTGAAATTTTCGAACGACCGGATACTGACAACAGTCATAGCCGACGAGCACACTTTGAAGAATAATCCGTCTAACTTAGAAATATTTTTGCAAAAAGTAAGTAAGACAAAGGAAGCTACTTTTCATTCATTAATTATATCAGCACTTACGTGTGAGAGATTATTGTACATATATATATTTTTTTCTAAATTTAAATCTACAGTTAAAGACTATTATTTGAAGCTGTAGTCCTCTAGAAACCAGACGATGAGGGACAACTTTTGTATTTTTAAACAAATAATGTGCATATTTCTAACTGAAAATATATACTTTGTCAATGGCATAATATTATATATTGTTAAATAATTCTTCACTTTCAGCTTCCTGCTTCCGTTGTATCCGAATCACAGATCTCTACTGGGTTTTGCAATGTCTGTAACACTTTTCAAAGAACAAAAACGATATTAGAGATTTAAAAAAGCTCCAAAAATACAGGACAATAAATTAATATCAAAAATTGACGAAGTGAAACAAACAGGCAGTTAGGACATAGCCTATAGAAGAGTATAAAAAAATTATGAACCAATTTAGGGATCGAAATAATGCTGTTTAGCCAACGACACATATTACACTTTTTTTTTTTCTTTTCTTCTTAAACTAGTTTAAAACTAGTAAAAAAAAAAAGTTGTAATAAATTCTTACCTACCCCTATATTTTTTGTTTTTTTTTAAATTTTTTTCCAAAATCATTTTCGGTTGATTATCTGAATGTTTTTTAGAATATTTCAATCAGTTTCTGTATGTTAGCAGACAATCTTAAGGACTAGTTTTATTTGCTAAAGTGTCAAAACTGTGACGTAATACATTTATTCAGAGTTCGTGATCGGATTTTGCAATCGGAATACAACAAACTGATAAGCAAAACCTCTAAACGTACAAAGCAATTCACGATTCATTAAGGATAAAAAGTGGTCACACAAGACTTTTTATATTATATAAAATCCATCAGCTGCGATTTCGCTAGATAGATTTGTAGAGGGCCAACATTCGTACGCAAGTTTACTTTAAATAGCGATTTTTAATGTGTGTTTAAAGTCTTTTCCTCTACTTGAGTACAGGTTTCTTTTTTAATTAATATTTTCATTATAATGCTAATGATTCTGAACCGAGTGAAGATTTGAAAGAGTGGGCAATCTTTTTATCGATAGGCCGTTTAGAACCGTTAAGAGTTGGGTCGTAGCGCGATTACTAAGAAAAATATATTTTATAAGTAAGTTTATTAATTTGGCTCTTAAAATGCATATTCACTCGCTTCGGCAGAAGTCTTAATACTCAGAAGTACTAAATACACGATCTGAAAGTTAGCTTAACTATTTGATCATATCCACTGTATATTATCGTTATTATATTGCTATCTGAAAACTTTAAAGTATCTGTCAAAACTGATACTGGAACGTCGATCTAACAAAGTGAATGCCAACTTTGGAACATCAGAAACTGTAGGTGTAGTGTGTATCGTCATTTCGAACGGCTGAGTAGCTCAAGGTTCAACTTTAGTACATTTCAGAGGCAGCTTTAAGGCTAAAAGTATAAATTAATCAAAAGTAATTTCCATTAGCGGGTACTGAAAGATATACACTTACCTGGAAAAAAATAGCAGATAGACGAGGTTAGATTATTTAGGAGGAACGAACATCCGCAGTGATTTCACTCGCACCTTTACTTGACAAAAGATTGCTTTTGTCATAAACTCCTTAGGCCCATCACACTTTATAGGTTTCGGATCTTAACGTCCGATATCGTCGTTGAGTATTCCGTCAGACGAACGGCCCTTTAGACGGATCAGCAGGTAACTACGTTACGTAGTAACCTATCGCGGGAACAGGAGTATCGCACCCCAAGGAGAAGTAACTAGCGAAACATAAATATTTATAATGTTTCTGCGACGCTAAAATTGAAAACCAAATATTGGCCTGCTAGCGGGATCATGGCTCTAAACTGCTCATGACTTACGAAAAAGAATAGGACTCAGTGTCTATAGAGAAATTTGGATGGACGCTCGTAATAGGTTGGATCTATACGTCATAATCGTGACTTGAAATAGTATTATCGCCATAACCGACAAATTACACTCAGACATCTAGTTAGCAGTCATCAAAAGCACCTTTGTTAACATTAATCTGACAGGTAAGTAAATTGGGGGGCGTTCAAATATGACACACCTGTACAAGTATTTAAGGGGTCAATACGTCCTACCTTTCTGAACACGAAAACCCTACTGAAGAAGTTCACTGTTAACATAATTTAAATCCAGTTACCTCTAGGCGAAATATATCTACAAACGTGATCGTTTTTCCGCTCCCAAAATAACAAAAATTGCAAGCAATCTTTACGTTCTGGCCTATAGAAAATAGGATGCAAGATCTGAGTATGTTAAAATGCAACGACGCAGTATTGCACCCCTTTCAGGAAATATCTAGTCCTAATCGTTAAATCATTTAACTAATTAAAAATCTATTCACTTTTACTAGATTCGAAATAAAGTTCGTCCTTAAAAGCGACGAGCACGCCTTCCAAATGGTCGAGTTGAGATCTTTAAGAAAAATAATTAAGCTTGGCTCTATTAACGGGACAGTTAAAATGGGTTGGGCCTTTCATCTGCGACCAAGCCTGGACCACCCGTCCAGACCGACTGCACTTTATGGCTAGACGTTAGCGCCTTTTTAACGTTCTTTTTCTATGGATTGTTCTTTTACTGTGGTGTTGTTGTTTATATGATCAGATTGCGTGGCCTCCTCGTGTTCAGCGCGCCTGCTTTTGCACGTACATTGAGAACAACAGCAACGGTTATTGGCTGGTTCCGACGATCGTATATGGTCGTAACTCAATTCCGTCGTGAGGCGTTAGTCAATACGTACAATCTTTTTTGTATCTAAAATTATTCAGATACACAACTAAGCGTTCACATCCCCCCACTCACTATACCCTTGTGCTTTTCCACGAACAAACGTACGATTTTGTGACCGTTATCAGCAGCGGGTATCAGACAGCATTTGAGACACAGATGCTACACTGAAACGTGTTGGTCATAGCGTTAATGCGAGTGGTTGGCGTTGGACCCTTTGCGAGGGTCTTGTTGTAGCGCCACCTTCCTACTAGCCCAGTCGGCACTGATTTTATGATGATATTGTTGGCGATCGTTATTCTCATTGGGGCTTAAATAAGTTCTGATACCCCCTGTTACTGAGACTGTTGTCACGATTGTTTTGACCGGCTAACAGTAAATCAGCGACCATTGGCCGTAGTTCTTATGCTATCACGTTCTTCTGCACATCTTCTGTCTTTCCCCCAAATCCCCATGATATATATATATATATATATATATATATATATATATATATGAGCTTTAGTCACAGCCCTTCTGTCTTTTACGTTTTGCGCATTGAATGATTTTTCGCAAAAACGAAATCGAGGACTGCTGTTGACTGCGAGCAACCGTTCTTGTTCCGACTTCATTTTATCGGGCTATACTTTCAGCATTGTTATTGCTGGACTTCATTGCCACGTCATTGCTTAAATTCAGCCATTTAAAATCGCTGTCCAACGGTAATATTCGACCAACTTCCTGATGCCGCGGCTCATTCCGCCCAACTTAACTGCGAGGTGCCATCTTGTTATCACTGCTAACCTCACTGTCTTGTGTTCGATAGATATGCCGGCCGGTATGCAACGATGTTATACATTGACCATAGTGCTCAGATAGGTTGTGATAATCCGCACCAACGCCGGCATTTACTACGCACTGCGGTTCTTAATCACTGTCGTCTGAACTGTGTGCGTAATTAGCGTCCCATTAGAAAAAAAAAAAACTGGAATATCGCTTAGCGCTTATCGGTTTGTTGTTTTTACTAGCGCCGGGGCAGCTTATCCGCAAAAATTTTATGATCGTTTGCTACGATCTGCTATGCTACAAACTCATTGTTTGTTTTTCATGCAAACGTGAGAAACCTATTTATCTGGGCGGTCAAAAACATGCAGACCCTGTTATCACTTTGATATTTGAAAGACAACTGAATAAAAGAAATGCCGAAATGATGCAATATTATAGTAAAAGTAACGGTTATCGTTATCACCACGCTTCATTTGTCATGTACGTTCGCTTGGCAGTTTCAAATGAGAGTACATCAAAATGGCAGTCTTGAAAACGGTGAACGTGCTCTTGCGGAAAGTATTGGCGAATCTCTATTCAATACATTGATGTTAGAACCTTGGCCTAGTCCAATGACCACTAGAAAGAATAAATAGTATTTAGGTAGTCTCATGTTCAGCACATATTCAGTGATGGGATTTCGTACCTACTGAAAGGCTGGTGTTCCTCAACGGTACAGGTTTCTCACATCGCTCAAAGGTATGCATTCATTCCTTTATAGGCCAGCCGCCAATATGCTTGGTTGACGCAATGGCTTTTACCAGCATCGAGGGTAGACCCCATTAACAATAATTGAAAAATGTGATCTAATTCATACGAATGACCAATCATCTCCCCACCTATTCGGTTCTACCGTGTTCATTCTTAATTCGTTCAGCTTAACTGAAGTAGAAGCCATCTCAAACTCCGGAGGAATCGCGAAGTACAGAGACAAGACATGCAACATAAAATGATAAACGTTGATTATTTAATCAAAAAATGTTGAAATAATTTAGCTCGTTTACACTATTCTCTGTAGAAACAATCAGTGATTAGATGCGTTTTTAAACAATAATAGGACTAATCATAACGTATCATCCATGATCATACGTGTGGTGGCCTTTTAGTTAGCGTGAACTGTAAATCACTGTCGCTTGCAAGTCTCCCGAAGAAAAAAAAATTTCCAGCAGCAAAACAATCAGGACTAAACAGAAGGCTTCTAGGCGCTTAGAAACACTGAGCGACAAAGCTTCTATCTATAAAACCATGTTCAAATAAGCACAACTGTGAATAGAAAACAACTGACGTCACTCAACGTACGTTGTAGTAAAAATTCGCGGGTACGCGTCTTAGCGAGATGAAATGGAAGAAGACGACCATGTCAATTTTAGGAATTGAACGTAAGCCCAACGATTCGCGTAGACAGACTTCGGTCTTCATCTCCACTCGTTCTTTGGACTTTGCTGGATGGAACTGGGAACACCCCTTATTTGCCGATTTAAACTGAGACAATAAAACATTCATAGTCTAAGTGAATACATCAGGTACTAGTTCCTTATTACTCACTAGTGGTCTCGAGTAGGTAAAGTGGTGATCATCAACACCAATAGAAATCGATCGAACGGCCTTTTTGTTTATATCCAAGAATTTCGCTCCATGGATACCCCATGATGTAGACAAGCCACTGATCCTACCTAGGACGTGTTGCTAACTTAAATGACATAGTACTGTCAACGGACAACTTATATACCAGTTACTAATTGCCTAAAAGGAAGCACTAGAGGTGTTAAGGAGGGTTCAACCGACTGCCATTACTGTATGGTAGGGACCTACTACCATCACGAAAGGGTGTACTTGTTCTGCGTTGGTAACTCATCAAGTAGCCTGATTGGCACACCGCGTTCAGCTACGCGTTCCTGAACGAATTAGTTTGACTTCAGTAAGTTTTAGGGCGATAAGCTCCATGTATGCTTATACCTTCTAGCGTAACTAGTCTTGCAATATTAACGAAATGAATGTTCAATGATCTTAACGACTTTATCGCAACAGCTTCAGACAAAGCTAGCAGTTTCAGACTAGTGAAATTACGTGCAGAACTACCCAGATGTGCCTTTCCTAGAAATGAAAGCGCTATAATTACAAAGCAGCTGCCACCGTCAGCGACAAGCGGACTCACTCAGCTTACTACTAAGTTTACAGGTTTCTGCGCACTCAAACAACGGACTCACCGGATGCAATTAAAAACGAACGATAGTAATACGAGGATATAATAACCTCATCTTATTACCACCACAAGCTGCAAAACAACGGCGCCTTCTACTCGTAACTAAACGTTTTACTTACAAATATAACGCGTGTACATACTTAGTTCACTTCAGCACTGAAATTCACACGTTATCACATGATGATACGATCAATGAAATAAACTACGACCGACTAATATACCTGGTACCGGCTGGAAATGACCACCTCCATAAGCAAGGTTGGATTCTAGACGTTCGTAGGGCAACATTTGATTGCGTCTTAGTCATATGATTACGCTGTCTTGCTGAATTGTTTTGCCTATAATCATCATCCGAAATGATCATCTGAGGATCGTCGTATTAGACTATAGCATATGCTTGTTTATGTTTTGTAACACTAATGGCGTCTGTCTCAGCGGCCGATGGTCTTCGAAATAATTACATTTACTCTGGAGACTATATTAGTAAGCCTCATACATGAAAGGAGAACTATACCGTTTAGCATGAAATCAGGAATCGAATAGACAAAGTCTATGATAGTGCTATCATACTCTCTGTCCATTCGACTTTTGAAGTTTTCATTGCGAGCAGAACCGAATTCGTAGCGTAACTAGAAGGGACTGTAAAGGACCAACGCAGTGACCCTACATTTTGCTACATAAGTAAGCCATTAATCCTCGACCGTGTATCCGACATGTCGAATGTATATTTCTAGTGTACCGCAAACTATAAAGACCATGCCATTTTACGCTATAGCTGAGCTTTAATTAAGTTCATGAAGTAGTCGTAGCTATGCGTCTCTTTAAATTGAATAGCTCATGTTGTAAGATACTTAGAACAGCAGAGTCAAAAAAATTGCCATCGATCATATTGTAGCTAATCGCGCTTTTCGAGGACAGATGATAACTACACGTAGCCTTTCTCTGAGTAACATAAACTAAATGCTGAAACAGTTATTCCAGTATCTGATGCTTCTTCCGATAGCTCATTAACATCATAGAAAAAGCAACGCTATCTGCAATACGTTTTGGCAGCACTACTAAAGCACGTTACTGGCTGATTTCACTGTTGCTTTGCTCTACATCGAGCGATTTTTACCATCTGCCATGGTAAAAATCCGCCAGCCAAGGTCCTCAGCGCTTCCGCTGCTGCCACTCTCGGAATAGCCCTTATCGGCAGTTGCCACATTGCCTCTGTGTCCACTACCGTGAGCTTCACTACGCCATCCATGGCGTTCATTAGCGGCCGCAATATGACCATCTTCGTGTCCTGCGTGACCGTGTCGGCCATGTTCTTCTTCGCAGCTGTCTCCTTCGTATCCACGGCTATCATCTCCGTGGTTCTGGTGATGGTGCTGCTGCTCGTGGTATGTTGGATAATGCGAGTGGCTCTCATGGTGGTGATAAATCGGTACGTGAACATCCTTATCGGAGCGCAAATGCGGGTGGCTGCGAGAATGTAGCGCTACATGCTTCTCGGAGTGACTATGGCCGTGCACTGGGATGGAAACCCTCTTCATCGAATGACTGTAATGCTGTACCGGGACTTCAATAGGTACTTGATGATGTATCGGCATCTCAATGATTTTCGGGCGGGCAACATGCACAGGGTAACGTAGTGGTAAAGGTATCATCGGCCCCCCTCGTAAAATGGCCGCTGCAGCAGCCAACCTGAGCCGTTTCTGAGCTTCCGCTCTATGAAGGACACATGCTACTGTGATGTATGTAGCGGCCGCGACAAGTCCCATATGTAATTGAACCATCTCGGATGCACTGGGCACTTTTTGCTAGATAGCCACTTGATGAGCTGGCCGCATGAACGACTTGCGTTCAAAAGACGCCCGGCACCACTGTCTGTATTATTAAAGTAATCACCTTGTTGCCGGTGGCCGCTAACGTAACGCCCGATATTCCAAATCGACAGAATTCAACTGGCATCACTGCAACTCATCGTTAATCTTTTGCCTGGCTTTTATAGTCGGTCGAATATTACAAGCCCTTTGTTCAGTTACTCTTTTTCTGCAATTCATTTGTTTAATTCGGTAACAAGAAAAAATAGGATGAAAACATAGATGCTCCCTTGAATTCCCGTTATTGCAGGCCCCGCCGAACGCCGCCCTCTCTGCCAGGGCAATTTAGTAAGGCGTTCACTAGTAAAACGCCACCTCGACTACCATCGCGTCCGCCACAATGATAGCAAGAGCAAAAACGAGAAATAATACTAGTAATGTAATATACGTCGTATCCACACTGCAACTAGAGGCTTATCTCGAAGCTCGAACCTCGAAGCTTTCCGTAAGCGCCCACTAGACTGCATCGGCACCCATAGCATTAACACCGTAATTACCCTTATCACGAACATTATAATTTACAAAACCTATTAGTTTCATCATAGATATCGGATCTAACGGTTGTGTACATTTGAGTTGTTTTACACAAATAATCTTTACAGGTATGTAAATACTAGTCTGTTTAAAAGTAATGAGATATTTGTGCCATCTTAAGATCGCGTTTTTGATCCATGTTTATTTTGACAAAAAGACCAGGGCTTCTGCTATGTACAGATAAAATTTTGTAACAATCTGACGCAAGCTCCAGCTTTCGGAAGAGATCAGGTAAATAGCGAGCATCTGGTGATTTTTCTTAAACGCTTTTTAAAATGAAATTACCGCGTAGATAAATGTTGTAGAGTGCCTATGAAAGTGCCAGACCGTGGGTGAGGTTGAAGTGAACAGGTGGTTCACACGCTTAAAGGAGTTCATTAAAGAGGATACTTGTGCGGAAGGCCTGTGACACCGACCACAGGGAAAGCAACGTGTTCTTTACGGGCTTTCTTCGAGTGTCGGAGAATCGCTTGAACCATGAAACCAAGCCGTTTGGTCACTAAAAAGTTTTCAAAGTATTATGCTAGTTCGTTTGATACAAAAAAATATTTTATATATAAAAACGTCGTGGATTTTTCATTACTAGCCACACCATACCATTCGTATAGCATTTTTTGCAGAAAAAAAGCTTAGCTCTGCGGTGTATGTTGGCAGGACTCCCGCCTTCATTGAACTTAGCTTCCTACGGTTCTTTCCTGCTCTCAAGATTTAAAAAAAAAGGCCTAAAAGGTAAGTCTTTCGACACATTAGTAGAAATAATAGAAAAATTGCTGACTTAGGTAAGAGCTATCCCGACAATCGAATCTGAGAAGTGTTTTGGGGGCTGGCAAGAGTGGTAAGTAACATGAATACATTGTATACAGCAGAGGCCGCCGCAAAAGGAACAGCTAGAATTTGGGCAATTACATAAGTTCTCGTCAAGCTGAACCAGGTGGCTCGTTCCTTTCGGAGCAGCGGGTTATGACATGTTGCAAAGTTGAGCCAACGGAATATCCGGTGTACTCTGTAAGCTTTCCAGTCGTCCAGTTCGAGTAGATGCGTCATAAGATCAACTTAGCCGTATAGATCCTTTAGGATGCAACATTTCGATGTATGAATATGTAGAATTAAATATTTAATCGAAGAAGTAAATGAACTAGTCGGCTATGCGAATGAACGGAACTATCTCTATAAAACGAAGTGTTTCTAATTTCTACTTAAAACATATTTAATATGCATAATAGAAAGGCATAGTTTTTTTTTTTTTTCTATAGCGGCGAATCTGCACCTGAATTAAAGACCGCTTCTGGCAACGGCTGTAAACAAACATAAGATGGAAAAGAAAACATCGTTTTTGATTTTCATGGAATGTAAACATTTAAAGTTAACTAAAAAAAAAGGTGTGGAACACCTTTTTTGCTCGTCAACTTTTTTATCGAAAAATATGTTCGCATGCCGGCTTGACTACGTGTACGCATAAGCGGCACTGGGTGTTGACTTTCGATAAGCGCCTCCTAACGTATGCTGTTTCACCGCTGCTGCTGCTGCTGTGTCAAGACCTTCTGATTTCCAAAGAGAGAAATTTGGCCGTTAGATTGAACTTGTGTGACGTACTGTAACTTCAGGTCACGTAATGCCATGCTAATTGTGGCCAATGAAGTTAACACCCCCATTTTGTTTGAGACACGCCAACAGTACTGAGCAAAAAAATCTTCAAATTGAAATGGTATTTTTTTTTAGCTGTAAGCCAAAATTTCATTAATTATTCTGCCGTTTACCAATATTCTTAGCATTCAGCCTAAGTTAAATAATGTAAAAGCTCTCCGGTTATTCTGTGTAACGATAAGGTAGTTATTGTAGGATAGAAAGTTAAAAACTCGGTTTAATCTATGCGAAAAGATGTGTGCGAGATCTATTTGTACGAAAGTCAATGAGGACACGTTATGTAATAGTGTTCAAGGATTCAGTAATTTTCCTGATAAAATTGGACTATGGAATATTCCTAGATTATGTTGTAATTTATGCTTTAACTAATATTACGAAAACAATAGAAAATAAATTATGCCGGAAAATTCGATTTTGTTGCTTGCTAAAGACCGTGAAGACGCCACAGTCGATGATAGGGCAACAAAAAAAAGAGGCTAAAAGCCCCGCATGTCGTCGCCAACATTTAGATAAAACCACGAACGCAAGACAAAAACCGCCTCTGCTGCGTGTGAATCTTCTTAGGTAAGCAAGGTCTTAGTAATGGTTACGAGTTACCATTACCAGTTCTGAATTTGTACACGATACTCTGGACAGCCCTAAGGGTGTGCAATTCTGAGAATTTATCACTTCGTTGTCAACCTACAGCTTTCAATAAATCTATAAAATCAAGTGCATTTCAGGCGCAACTTTTTAAATAGTAATAAAGTAGTACAATTTAGTTGCGATCGGCTTAACCCCGACAGTTAGATTTGGTTCCGCCGAGACCGTCACGCACTAATTCTAAATCTGTTTCTTATAGTTCCAATTATGATCTTATAGAATCCAATTCGGAACTTTTTTTTTTTTAGTAGATTACGGATTGGCGTGCGGTCCCGGATCAACAGGCCGGCTTTTCCACCCCGCGAAACGAGCTAGGTCCTGAGAGGAAAGGGAAGCGTTTCCGCCTTGTCTGCGAGTCTTAGTCAGTCTGACTGTCAGTAGTACGTTCTTTTCTGTCAAAGGCTCTTTTTCCAGCCTGTGATCGCTGCGCCAGTGTTTTGAAGATGTAACGCACAAGACCTCTTAGCGTGTTCGTCAAAGCCACTTTTACCTCGGATTTCGAAAGTTATTCTAGTGGGCTGCAGCGCCTTGCACTGCATCAGGGTGTGCGCTGCGCGTTGTTTTCTGTTTGGTCTGTGTATGCATAGTAGGTACTCGTTTGAAGGCAGTCCTTAAATGCTGAGAGCATATCCATACCCGCCAGCTTGAGCCCATTTAGCTGACCCACGTGAGAACCGAGTTCGTCAACGTCAGCATCCGAAACAAACCTTTGAACTATGGCTTTCAGTAGCTTTCGTCTGCCTTTTAGGCATATACAAAATCAGCGGCGCACACAACACGAGAGGTGTGATTGTGTAACAAAATATATTGAAAATATAATAGCAAATCAGTACCAATTTTTTATATTACACAATATCTATCTAAGCGCGCCAGCCAAATAGGGTTATTACCTCTCACGTGTGCAGAAAGTGTACGAGGGTGATAGATTGCATAAGAAATATCAATGATCACAAAAAGTTAGCTCTATTAGACAAACAATCAAAAAGCTGCGTATCAATTTATTTATGCTTTTGTCAAATAAAACTATATATAATATACTGTAAAATATAGAGGTATGCAGTTAGGCAATATATATGACGAAGTATAATGATTCTTAAATGTGTTGGCAATGCCGGTAACTATTTGTATTTGAAATGCGGATTAATCGATATAGCGCATAGACGAGACGTGTGTGCAAATGAGTACTAACGCTTCGGATACTCAGGTGAGGTCATCGTGGGACGACGAAATCTTCGACTAAAAATGTAAACCATTATTCCTGCCTCTGCAGTAGTTGCGGTAAACGATGAATTCTACTTTCTATCAAAATGTAGGTAATTTATCCTATTCTATAACAATGACTGTGGATTACGACTATTGTACTAGTAACACAATGAATCCGCACAACGTTAGTGCCATACACGATCAGCATCGTAATGCTCTTTGTCGGAGTTTAGTACAGCTAGCCACTTCTCCGAAGAGCTACAGCGGTGGGCTACACTGAGTGCAGAGGCACTTTGACGATGTGGCACGTACACGGCGTAGTGTATGGGTATTGGCATCATCGACTCTCTGGCCAAAACGACGGCGCGTGCGGTCGCCGCCGCTTTCAGCAGCTTTTCCCGTGGGCTGATTCGACCCAACTATAGATCGCGGCTACGAAGACGGCAGAGGTGAAGCAATTGTTAACGAAGCATCGCATTTTGCTGGCGACCGCCTGTGTGGAACGGCGACTTCAACCTTGCTCTTCTCGGGGCTTGCACACGGGTGTTCACCGAGTCACTCATTCCTACCAGCTCGTTGAAGTGTCTGGCTTTCCTATGATCGCGATATTCTTTTGTGCTTTTGCGGCAGCATGCTCTACCTCTGCACTATATTAGTACCGTCCTTGTTGTCAGTTTGTATCAAAATTAAACTGCCCTCAGTGTTTATTTATCTTGGGGCATTCACTAAAACAGGTGGCCTGCCCCTATTGTGATGGTAACGCGGCGAATTACTCGCGAATTAAGATACCTTCCTTGATGGGATGGGCGGACGCAGCTAGTTACAAGTTAGTGACGTTATTGTTCTTACGTGTCGTTGTCGCCTCACATGGCCTTATAGCTGTCTCTACAACTGTGGCAGTATAATGGCATTTGTGTGTATGACGAGCGAATGGCCATAATAAAATTATATTTTTGGCCTACTACACATCGTAGCCTATTTGCCGTCTATGCGATTAGTTGCATATTTATAACAATGGCGTGCGTGTACTGCAATAGATATAAAAATGTGGAATCAGCGAATTTCATCACCTTAAAAATATGCTAAAAAAAATTATTTCCAGGCGTTTTCCAGGGATTATTGGCTACCCTACGTTTTGCTAGGAAAACACATCGTCATTTAAATGGAATGCCGTATTTATGCTGATAGAAGTATTGGGTGCGCGCATCCAAATAGGCGTGCGTTGCCCGTAGACTCTTTAGCTTTCTACTCGGACTTTTAGCAGGACAATTATCTGTAGCTGACAACGATTGACAAAATACAGCGCTCAACGATCGTGACCTATGTTTGTTCCGTTCTGGCTGGTCTTCAAGTGAGGGTCCTTGAAACTGGTAGAAATCTGTGTCGCGTACCCTTCGCTAGAATACCCTGTATAGAATTGATTAGAGTTAGCCCGATTTGGCCCATGACAAACAGCGGCGTAAAACGCGCAAACCTGCCTTCTGCTCGTACGAAGCCTTAATTTTTCTGCCCTAAAAGTTGAGCCTAGGTGCTATATGTGTTTCCCACACCTAATCTTTACACGGGATGGTGATCAACAAAGATTGGTTATTTTCTTTTAGTTTAAGTGATGCTTTTTCAGGATAAATACAACTAAATTAGGTCCGGGGATGAATTGCTTGAACAGAGGTGCTCGGCTTACTATCAACAACTCGTACACAATAGGGGATAAAATTTCTGCTCTGTAAGTGCTATGCGAAAGCTAACACGAAACAGAATCCAAAATTTGTATGGTATTATCAAAAAGCATGAGCCCATGCTGGCCCGGAGGGAGAGCCTAACTGAGTTCCTACATATGTTAGAATTTGTATCTATCTTCCTTGTATTTTTGAAAAAAAAAATGCTAAACTTTACAATAACATATAAAAAAATTAAATAACACATTGATCGTTGGTCGTCTCTATATCATACGTCACTCGTCGTTTTCACAGCGGCCATTATGCTTAACGATTGCATTCGTCTATCCAACGAAGCCCCTTCATTGAACTAAACAAAAAAGTACTGAGGACTACTAATATTTCATAAGGACCAGAAATTGCATTTTCGGCGTCCATAAACCATTTATTTATTTACACAGTGGACTTTGTGGAAACCTGAACGAGATACACAACACGAGGTTATATCGCATTAACTATAAGTCACTCGTGGCAAGTGGTAATCCTCTACAGTAGCAACGTTAACAAAAAAAGCAATATATTTTCACTTGTATCTATATAACCACATCACAGTCACAGACTGCATAAAAAACACAAGTATATACACTTAAAAGCATGGACTTGAACAGTATTGACACCTTTTCATGTCAGATTTGTATTGCACGCGCACACAGAGAAACATAACCGGCCGCATTCAGAGAACAATTAACATGGGTAGGCAAGCCTCACTTGCTTCACCTAGCGCCTGACTAGCACATATGCATCAATGCATATGTCTAAGCTTCTGCAGTATGTCTGAGGCAGTTAGAATTGCTGCTGTTATCAGCCATGTACAATGTCGTTTATTCCATGGCCATTTTCATATCCTCCAAAACTGTTGTGGTTTTCGAGCTGAACCGCGTGTCCTTCGTGGCCTCCGTGAGCAAGCTCGATATGTTCCCCATATTCACTACCACCATGCTCGTGCCATCCGTGGCCACCTTCAGTAGCAATAGCTGCGTGTCCGATGTGACCTCCATGGCCGTGCCATTCATGGCTTCCATCACCAATCTCAGCGTGTTCACCTTCGTAACCGCCTTTGTGATGATGATGGTTGTGATGGGTCTCATGGATGTGGTGCGTCTGGTGATGATTGTAGTGATGAACCGGCACGTGAACGGCTTTCTCCGAATACGAATGGCTATGGGAATGCACAGGGACGGGAACAGGAACGTGCTTTTCAGAATGGCTATGGCTATGCACCGGGATTGGGATCTTTTTCACCGAATGGGTGTGATGGTGTACAGGGACTTTTACTGGCACTGGATGGTGTACAGGCACCTTCACGACTTTGGGATGAGGTACATGTACCGGGTAGCGTATCGGTATCGGAATTGTTGGTCCTCCTCGGATAATCGCGGCGGCCGCTGCAAGCTTCAACAGTTTTCCACCTTCGGCCACCTGTACCCAGCCGATAGCTGCTAGGACTCCTATAAAAAGCAGTTTCATTTCTATGGAACGCTTCATCCTCTCTGTTTCTCACAGGGTCCTCTCTGTGCTCGTTCAAGTCAGCTGCGGTGACGATCTACGGATATACTACCGCCGTCGTCAAATAATCATTACACTGCACGCACCCCAGAACGATTTCGTCTTGGTCGATGTCAGATATATAAGGTTTGCTATCTAGGCGCCCTCCGCAGCAGTCGTACCGCTTGTTTGCCAAATCATTTTTATAAGCCCGTCTCTCTCCCCACTATTTGTGTCGTGTGTCGGCATCGCGCCGCTGGAATTTAATACCACGTCAAATGGAAAAAACAAAGCAAAAATAGGCCTTATTAAAGGGAAAGGACTGCGTGGTGGTGACCTTAATTTGTAACACCTCCAATCGTTATTTAGTGAGATTAATCTTTTGTTTATATAAACGTAGCTACACCAAACAGCAATTGTAAATATAATCGTTGTAAGTGAAGCTAACCCCAAATTATGGGTTATTCAGAATGATTTACTATTTTCAAGATAGCTGATGTGCAGGATGATTTTATCAGAATTGGTCAGGAGCGTAAAGTAGAATGAAAACATTAATTATGTAAGATACGGTGTGGGAAAGAGTCACGTAAGATACATTCTCTTTGCTGGGTCACGCATGCTATTGTACATAGTATAGAAAAGGACATCAAGGAATCACATTCGTATGCGGCCTTTGCCTTAAAAAATAATGATAGCAGCTTGGTCCGCTAAGAATGCACTACAAAAATACATAATATGTTTCTATACTTTCATAGGACGACAAGAGACGGACATAGCGCAAGATTAGTAAAATTAGAGTCTAAATGGTGACCAGCTTGAATGATTATGGTTCATTTTTCCAAGCAAAGCTTAGATGAATGCCTAAACATGCATATCTTAAGCAGCTAATATAAAAGTTCTGACAGGCAGGCACTGTCCTTTCAGGCCACACAAAACAACTGCCCTCCTATACTGCTATCGACGTAATCTCTTGCTACACTGAGTACGATCAGACACGTGTATTACTCTGGTTAAATAATACAAACATATCATTGAACAGGTGGTCCAGACCTCTGATTCATCGGGGCTGTGGTAAATGATAGGCTGAATTGAAATTTTATACATCTACGGTGAATGCAATAACTGCCAGTAGGGCAATTTGAGGTTTAAATGTGTAGGTCTGTGTCAAAAACTTTTTAGAAAGCCATTTTTAAAAACTTAATTTAAAAATATCATTATAAAAACAGTGAAACTCCAGCAAAGCTTACATCATCCTTTGTTGTGTGAAGTGTCAAACTCATCAGAGTCGAACGGCGTTCGGGAACGGTAGCGGACAACATCGATGAACCTCGTTTCACAGGACTTCAGTACAGATTAAGTTACAGTTAAAAGGGTCCAGGCCTGTCGAGCCAACTTATCAGTAGTGGATCTCTAGGGTGAAAACGATCTATAAATGAGAAGACTCTATTTATGATTGATTGAGTTAGCTCCAGGATAGCTTTCCGTAGCAGATTATAAAAGCGGCCTTTGGGAAACGGATGCGGCAAGAATCGTATAGGCTACATGCGGGAAAGTGAATATGACCGGATGAGAGTTTTACTAATTATTTCGAAAAGATGTTTTATCGAAAATCCCAGTCGTATCATATCACAAATATGTGACGCCATTTTTAAAGTTCTCATTAGACGCTTTAAATACTGTAACGTAAGTGTTTTCGTATCGTTAACGAATGATGATGGGTCGTACTCACGGAACTAGGTTGCTAATCCTAAGCGTGATCTAGCATTTGGTCCACCTCGCTATTCGCGCTACTTCACGTTAGCTTCAATTGTATCTGCATTGAGGTATTGATTGAATAGTAACGACATTAATAGATAATACGAAATTTTACAAATCACTACTTAGAAGGCATAGATCAGAGAAGAATATCGACGATACTGAATTCCAATTGGAGAAGAAAGGATTCGAGGAAGCTTCCCAGCAAACAAATTCGACGACTTTCGTTTAACGGGTCCAAATTTGAAGGGTTTCAGAATTACTGAAACCGTTCAAAAGGCTATTTTTGATACGTCTGGATCTTTTGTATAGAAATTAATGACCGTTTTAAAAAGGAGTATTATTATTATTATTATGGCTCGACGAAATAAGCTTAAACGGTTAGCGTTTTTAGGTCTTAAACGCCTCTTTATCCTTATAAACCTTAATTGCGCTGGAATTCCTTGTAGGCACTGTATTTGAGCGACACCTATAAATATCACTTGAGGGACAATTCCTGTTAAAAAAAAATGATTTGTAGATCAAAAAGAGGAATTTGAGCAAAAATGACTAGGTAGTAATTTGTGTCTCGAGTTGCGTCTCACGGTGGCTATCTTGAATAAGCATGACCGTCATGGTGGGACTTCATAGACATAGAAAAAATTACTAAAATATCTCTTTTGGTTTAAACGCAATTTTTTGGAAGTTTATTTAGAGTTGAATAATTTTTAGAAACGTTGCCTGTACATAGCTTACTGTTGAAATATCTTTGCACCGCCCACAATCCACCCTTGGACGCTACGCCACACATGACACAATAGTAAAACTAGAACTGACAAAAACTACATGAGGAAACCCTATGCGACCTAATACCTCGGTCACAGCCTTTTTCCACCGTAATTCTATGAGCGGAACATCGCTTGAATGCGTCATATTTGTTGTTTCTCTATTAAGTTTGCTTTATATTTTGCTTGCAGTATTTAAGGGATTATCGAAAATTTACGCTCCCGTTCTATTATTAGTCCAGATGTTAGAAGCGTTCATTTATCGAACAATGACTGATGTTATATTTCCACATTCTACGCTCAATGGTAGAATGCGTAAATTGGTAAACGACACAAATTTAGAGCAATTACAATGATCAGTAATGTTTATGTGTTCATGTAAATGGGGCAAAATGGAAGAATAACATGCTGAAATAAAGTGAAATAAAACAAAAGCACGTTCCTGCTATTTGTTGTCAAAACATTGAGAAAAATTGCGGGAGGATCATTTTTACCTAAATTTTATGTGATTAAACACCTTAATATGCATTAGTATAGTTACATATTGCATATATATATATATATATATATATATAAGCGGGCCAAAAAAGGAATAATACTTGCTAAATATAGTAAGCAGGTTGGACGTGGTGGCAGCGTTAGTATAATAACAAATCGTGGAACATAAGAATAACACAGTTACATATATATATGTGTGTGTAAACGAAACACTTGCACGGACTTTCGCAAAGACAACACAGACGGACAGTCTTGGTATTTAATTTGACTCGACATGTTTATTATTAAAACTCGAGAAAAACACATAAATACAAAATTCTTACGTACACATACATATTTACACGGTATGTAGGACATAAGCGTGACATTCATACGTTGACTGATTCGGATGAACGTTACTTAATCTTAATTGTAATACATACATTTAAAGAGGCTTTGACCTCTGTCGACAACAGAAAAAGGCGCGGCTCACGCAGGTCAAGTGCCATTCCGAACAGTATTTACAGCAGGTCTAGGTAGGAGCACCTGATGAAAACTGCGATAGAAAGTCGAAGGGGATACGAAGAAGAAGGAGCGGATATAGGTGCGGGTAGCGAAAAGATCGGTTTTGAAAAATTTCAAAGGAACATGCGATTGTGCTTTATGTGTGTATTATATGACTGCTCACTATGGTTGCCACATTTGTTGGCGGTAATCCCAATATGTGTGTTTTGATGACCATACATTCTACCAGCTGTGCCCTCCGAAGCTGGTATCAGCGATATGCCCGATCTCGTTATGTCCATGTCCACCGTCAAAACCTCCTAACTCCAAACCGTGCCCGCCGTAGTCACCGAAGCTCTCATGACCGTGCCCGTGACCTACTGGCAAGGCAACGGCCTTCTCTAAGTGCGCGTGTGAGTGTACAGGTACGTGTTTCTCCGAAACAGAATGGGTATGAACCGGTACAACCACCTTGTGGACCGAATGAGTGTGATGGTGTTCAGGGACCTTTACCGGCACTTTGACAATTTTCGGATGAGGCACATGCACAGGGTAACGAATTGGAATCGGAATTATCGGTCCGCCACGTATGATCGCAGCGGCAGCAGCCAACTTCAATAGCTTCCTGCTTTCAGCATATTGCACCGCACCGATGGCCAACATGATCAACACAAGCGACGCTCGTACGTTGAGCGACATTTTTGCCCGCTGGCGTTACCTTTAATGTTCAAGTTAGTCAGCTAGCAAACTATGCGCGGCCCTTATCTGCGTCAGTCACACTGCAGTATCACTGTGTGTTTGCTCAACCACGTTCAGTAGATTAGATGATGCGGGGCGGCAACGTCCCTGGTCTTAAATATCCCTGTTTGCCCCTCTCTCGCTGCGTGTGGTGCAAGCCCAATTAGGGAAAGCGCCACTATGGACAACGATTCGCGCTGGACAATGCGCTTTTGCTAATCCCTGTTCAAAACTATTAAATTTAGTGAGCCACTAAGAACAGAAAATACATCACAGATTATGTTTTGTCGCCCGGCTCGAACTGTTCAAAATACCGTAATACCTTATTAGACGCGCGAAACCTTTGCTTAGCAGAAAGATAAATAATGCTCCCTGTTACATATAGAGCTAGTACGCATAAATAGTTTAGGTTAGATTGTAAAACATGGGGCTCTTGTGTATGAAAGAAAGCGTTTAGTGAACGTTTGGCTGTTTTTGTTAAGTGCTGTATGAATTTGACGCTAAAACGAAGACTTAAGCTAAAGATAGAACATACTTATGGTGTTAAAATAGAAAGTTCAAATAATTCTCACTGACCGGTAGAGGCTGCTCAATATTTATGGTATGATCTATATAGACCCCGCTGTAATACTATCGTAAAAATATTCAAGGTTACAGCTCACCTTCTTAGAACAAAAAAGTTACACTACATAATTTAAGTAGATAATTAAGAAAAAACAATAAATGCATACCCAAATTTGCGAGAAAACAGGCTCTAATCACGGAAACCGCGCCTGCAAGCTAATCTCTGCCGGGCTCGTAACCGCAAGGTTACGAAGGTATCTATGAGAGCTTATGTACCTCGAAGTCGCTTGACAAAGGCTGGTCATGGCTAAATGAAGACAGACACCTTTAGCATTCTAAATATGTGATGTTCATTATGTCTCTTATGACGTTGCACTGAATGAATATCGTGCTTGTCAGATCGATTCGACTATTTATAATTAATAAGTAAATTTAACTAATTCCGCAGAAAAGGCTCAGCGAATCTTGCTAAGTTCAAGCATGATCTCTAGTCTGCTTTTGATACCACAGACACCACATCAGAAAAAATAATAGTACTTCAAAGTTATGTAAAAAAAATATGAATTCTATGAAAAATTAAGCTGATTTGACCATGAAAGCTGCTTTCTAACATAGATAACGCAAATTTGCGGTACTGATTTAAACCTTTTATAAATCTGAATGAAATTTTTATAGATTGGTTTTATAGAGGTCTAATAGGTCTAAATTAATGTAAGGTCACAAATTTTCCAGTGGCTTTCATTGCAAAATCAGTTTTCAACGATTGTGAATTAGGGTCAAACACAAAAGTAGAATACATTTTTATCTGGGATTCGGTTTGAATCCCAAAATTGCGTTATGCTTGACTGTTTTTATTATTCAGGTAAATAGTATACTGTATGGCGATCTTCCGAGCTGTACTCAACAGTTATTCTACATCTTTGTCAGTATAGACCGCAGGGTTTCATTAATACGTACTACCGTTTTACTATCGCACATACACGAGCACTGCCGTATTGACTCTATCCTTGAACATTTCAAAAAAAGCCTAACGATCTTCCAACCTAAGGAAAGAACTTTAATATAACGTAATAAAAATGTAAATTGTTTATTTGAGGCACAAAAATTAAGTTTTTAATTGCTGTAGGAACTTATCTAGCGCGTTAAGATTGCATAATAGCTTATCTTCCCTCAAATTTCAGAAATGACGCACCATTTTCCGCTACGGTACTTTAGTTTAACTAGAAATAGCTTTTTTTGTTTCGTGCCAAGAATAGTGGGCCAGCGTATACCGCTACAATAAACAGCCCATTCAGCTTTGTCCGAATTTGAATATCCCGCCTTATATAACCTGACAGAGTCTTCTCGTTAGATCGATGCACCATAAATCCTAATATCGTCGGCTAGAGCGGCTACATTTCTCGTAAGTGTAGCCCACGTCCTATGTGCCTCTCGATACTACATACTTATACTGCCACAAACCTTGATCTTTTGCCAATATAATAAATTATGTATAAACGATTTACAAATGTAGATACGTCTTAAGCTGAATGAGTCAATGTCTGTTTGTTTTAGCCGTGTCGATAAATGTTAGCTCGAACATATGATGTTCATAGCTTTTATAACGAATAGCTTGTGTTACAGCAGCTCTTCAATGATCGGCCGTATCGAAATTTATCTCCCTAGGCATGCTAGGTTAAGCTGCGTGCATGATTCCTACAGAGAACATTTTCTAAACGTCTATCTTTGGCCAGTTAGCGTCGTTGTTAAGTCGTCAACGAAACAATGTCACAATCGTAACAGGTTCACAAGCTCTTTTTTAGCAGTTGTTTGCTGTTACGTGCAACAGACTAGATAGGTGAACGATAAATATACGATCAGGTCTAATTGCTCTTTTCTAGGATAAGCTGACACTTAGATTTTGCACGAAAAATCAACGGAAGTTTCTGACGGACGGGCAGACCTCGTTGCTTGCATGAGCCTCCGTTTGAGTCGGTCCTATGGATAAATGGCCGCAGTGAAGGCGCTAGCATTATTTCTCGTAACTTCCTTTTTTAACGGTAATAGAATTAGGCAAGGGCAAACTTGTGCTACTCATCATTTGCGCTATCTTCGTCAAGTAGTTCATTTTTCACTTTTAGATACGTCAATTCCAACTAGTTATGAATCGTTTGACGCGATCCTGCGATATTTATCCATCCACTTTTCGATTATCTAGTCGTACCGTATGAAGGATGCTAATGTTTCGAGTTTCTGACGTTCCTCAACGAAGTCATACTGTCCTTTTGCTGTTTTTGTACTCGATATCAAATGTACTCCACCAAATATCTGGAACGTGTAGGCAGGTTGAAGAACTATTGCTCTCCCTATAGTCAAAATCCTGGTGATGGCCTGTGCGATGTGTAGTTTATCAATTAAGACTGTACAGTATTAAAAAATCGAACGTCTGATGTCGATTACTAAATAAAAGCTCTTTTCTTTTTTACCGTATTCCTTATAGTGGACCTCGCCATACAAATGTTAGTAACGCTGAACTTTTATTTAAATAGTCAAATCGCTTGCAAATGCAACACTTAAGATTCTTCTAGCAATAAAAAAATATGAATGTTTATATTCGGTTGGACAAAACCGGTGTTTTATCTAAATTTTTTATACTTTTTTTTTTCCCGCTTTTATGTATATAAGTTTACGCTTGATTGTGTATAGAAACGATATATAGAATAACTAGCTTGGGATTTTATTCAATTGATTTATCCCCTTGGTCATCTTCGTTCGAGAAGCTAACTATTTGGCAGAACGTGGCCGAATAATATTCGTAGCAAATGTATCATAGTTTTTAAAGTCTGCTCGAGGAAGAAAATTCTAAACAGCAGCCTGTCCGTGGTAAGGACACAGGTGGTTACGTCAATGCGGCACAGTGACTTTAATTTTCAATTGGCCGTATATAATTATATGCTATACAATATTTGTTTTATGTACGACGCAGTTTCTTTCTGTTCGTAAAGGTAATTACGCATTGACTAAATTTTTGAAGTTGAAGAACTGAAAGCCATCACAATGGTTTTCAATTCAAAATCGTTGAATGTGGTGGTCAGGTTTGATGTTGGGAGTTAGTTACATTCCTATTGGTACATTGCAAATAAGCGATATCTCATACATCTGCAACAATTGATTCATCAGCTGGCCAAAGAGAAAACTTATATTACTTTCCTATTATTAAATATTGCTCATCCTTAAATAGATGATGAGATCTAGTCAAAGAAAGCTACATGATAATTAATTGTTGTTACCAGCACATCAGGGCTTCACTAGCCATATTTGTACGGGATGGTGTCAGCATCAGTATTTGTAAGTAAGTATATATTATAAGTATATATATTATAAGTAAGTGCCTCGCGTTTTCTAACCCATATAGAGATTAAAACAATACTACAGTTGAATGCCAACAGACTCAGTATACTTAACAAAGCTGAATTATCATCTTTCCTAGGCATAAAAAATAATATACCTTACAATTTTTTATCGTTGTGACGAAAAAGATTTCAGATGGTACAATTGATCTTTATTCGGGACAACATAAATACATGCTTCTATCACAGATAGAATTAAAATACATATATATATACATACATACATACATACATACATACGGGAATACATACGAGGACCCATATACGTCAGTAGACATGTAGAACATAGCTCACGCGTTTACAATTTATGTCTCGAGTGGAGTATTAGCAAGCGATTAGTCATTTAATAGCTTGTAATATATACATATATCCCAACCTCAGCTTCGTCCTGTCATCTTCAGTCTACCATGCGTGTCCATCATGTTTGATATCGTTAAGACCATGTCCGAAACCACCTCCGGCGACAGCGCCCCCCGATCCAATGTCGTGCCATCCGTGCTGCCAGCCGTGGCCGTCCTCAATCTCGACGTGTCCATCGTGGTGACTCTCGCTGTGATGATGAATCGGCACATGGACGGCCTTCTCGGAATGCGAGTGGCTGTGAATCGGCACCTGCCTCTCGGAGTGACTATGGCTGTGCACTAGGATCGGAATCTTTTTCACTGAATGGGTGTGATGGTGTACAGGGATTTTTACTGGCACTGGATGGTGTACAGGCACCTCGAGAACCTTCGAGTAGGGTATATGTACAGGGTAGCGAATCGGTATGGGGATCGTCGGCCCGCCTCGAAAGATTGCCGCGGCCGCAGCAAGCTTCATGATCATATTTGCATTGGTCAGCTGTACGTAGCCGGTTGCCATGAGCAGCGTAATATATAACAGCAATTTAACATCACGAAATGTTCGAGCCATATCCTTATAGTTTATTAATGGCTCTTTATTGGATTGGTATCCTTCGTTGCGACCGACTCTGCGCACCTCTTGAATACTCCTAAGTGCAGAACACTGCTAGTCCTCGTGTACTGGTCATCCGCCTGGCCTATGTTAAACTATCGCTAGCGACGGCCTTATCTCGACTTGTTGTGGCCTATTCGGCTAACAGGCATCGGTATTCTCGCTGACTGTTACTCGCTACAAATGAATGACTTGTAGCTCCATAAACGATTATATACACCATACCCTTTCTGATATATTCATTATGGTTCACCCATTTGGCCTAAATAGTAAGTCCTGCTTTGTTTACATCTACACTAGTTGTTGCGCTTGCCATAATTGTTATTGTTTTTAATGATCATTGTCACCGTCGTAATATAATGGTCCTATCCGTTATATAATATGACGTTGTTGGCGTTTATTTTGGCGACGTTGTTGCTGATGTGGGTTTTGAGGGTTGCTACGTGCGCCCCGCATGGTAGGGGTTTCTTCATTATCTGTAATACCTGACGCCGGTGGGTCCACTAGCTGAACCCGGTTTCGTTTTTCTCCTAGATAACAACATACATCACAAGCGTCCCGAGGATTATTATATCATGTATAGGCGGAGCTAATACCCGTCGTTTCTGCGACAGCAACGATGCTAATGATAGCAGACGACGAGCGATCGAAATGGCAATAGCCGTAAGGTATATTAAAAAAGACGAATTTCGTCCTTGACAGCAGTAGTGTTTGTATCCAACGGCTTGGTTGGATATCAGTTACAGTTGAATATCGTGATCTATTTTTTTGGCTTGTATTTTCAGTTCAGAGGATGATTGCAAGAAGCAAGAAACAAGCACTGATTCTGCACATATAAGCATGTATCCGTAGTAAAGTTATACAGATCTTGAACGAGCAATGGGCCTTGACCATGTACCCCTATGTGTGGTTGTGCGTTACATTGTCATGAATATCCCAAATCTTACAGGCACGTTCTTAGACAAGTTTGCATTCCAAGTAATACTTCTTTGTAGATCTGTTCGAACTTCGTGTGTCTATTAAATATCGACTTTTTGCTGTTGGTATTGGCTTCTATTACTGTTGAAGCATCTTCTATTTATTTTTCAAACCCCGGACTCTTCTTCTAACTCTGGACTGTTAAAAAATGTCAATCACTTCATCGAAAGTTTCGTAGATTCTATCATTTTTCTTGGCGGGGGAATTTTAAGGATATCGCTAGCAGTCTTGAAATCGTTAAATTTGGCGTTTCTTATCCAAATTTATTGAAATAAATCGCATGCAATTTTTTTGCTACGAAAAAAAACGTCCCATCGTTCCTGATTTTTCTTAAATGCCACAAAAAACTGACCAACAAAAGAGTTCCTTAAGTAGGCTTACAACTATTATCGAAGACCCTTAAAACATGTGTTTAGGTAGTAACGTGATTTTAAATAAAGAACAAGGACCAAACGGCACAGAAAAAAAGGTACAAGGCGCCAACAATCTGATCAGTACCGCAGTTATTTCAAGCTTTTAGTAAAATGTGATTTCTTTTTGGCATTCTATTTATTTTGATAAAATTCTATCATAATACATTATATTTGTTGAAAGGATACGTGGTGTTTCACAAAACAGTATTCAAATATTTGGATTTTTACCTTAGATGCGCGTACCGTATATATATGCTACAACTTTCTTTTTTGTTTTGATTTTCATTCTATACTAGGATGTTTATTTATTAATTTCGAGGAAAATATAGATCATTTATTGAATAAACATTTGCATTTCAAATAGTTCAACTTCTGATTAGTCCGAATAGGGTTGCGGTACTTTTCAAGCTTCCTGAAATAAGGACCTTAATTGAAATCAAAGTTGAAGCACGACTGGTCGCGCCGCGCGACCAATTGTCCCATCGATATTTTTTGGTCCTCTTTCCTTCTGTGAGCAGCTGAGAAAATGTCAGAGTTAATTTTACATGCATGACATAAAATGCAACACAGGTGCAATATGCTAAAATTTACTTAGTAATATTTGCTAAATCCTGTTAGTAAACTGTCCGAAGCTATTTGGCGGATAAAAAAAAATTTAGTAACTTTTAAGCTTTGTATCAGATGCGGCCTTCTATTTCTATAACCCAATTAAATGAGTCATGATAATGTGTTTAGAAGCAAAGATATCGTTTAGTGCCGAAAATCAGTGACAAAATTTCCTGAACCTAACTATGCGTTAGATGTACTTGAATGGCATCTTACCCAACTACTACAAGTAAAAAGGTCATAGAAAGTACACTTTGGCCGTAGATAAGACATGGGTCGGTTTATGTCGCAGAGCAGGGATGAATTAGGTAAAAGAATGGCGTCAAACAATAGAGTGAACGACTCGATGGCAGTGCCGAAGAGGTATGAGTGTAAGCTAATGCCCGTACACGTAACGGATATCAGCGCCATCTTTATTATGCGACATCGCCCGACATAAAACGGTTGTCGAAACTCGAATTCGTGAAAGGCATTATGAACGTGTAACACAGCTATCGACTACGTCTAGTGTCATTACTTGACGACGACGTACGGCCTGCTCGCCATGCTTCGACTACGGCCTGGATTAAGAAAAACAGTTTTGTGTGGTAGCCCTAGTCGCCATATTCCTCAGATTTACATGTCTGTTTGATTTTAATTACTTTTATGTATTAAGAAGGGCGATAGATGATGAAGCGTAGCGTGTCGTTAATTCCCTCAAGCAGGCCATTCATCACGAGCTTACGGTAGTGCAGATTACGAATATACTGCCGTTGAAAAACTTTGAAGGTACTAGCAACAAAAAAACAATAAAAAAATAGTATATATAATGCATATTTATATATCGTTTTTTTTTTTTACCGCATATGCTTTGTTAAGGTTTTTCGACCCGCGAAGTAGCTTCGGAAAAATCTACATTACAACGTTGTTTTTTTTTTATAGTGTCAAAAGCAACCAAAGGCACTGACATATGCGCCATCCTTCTTATATATAGAACTACTACAGTTCACGTCTGGCTGTAACAGGATAGAATGCTAAAAGGATAGAGGGTTTGCCTACCACTGGAATTATTTTTTATTTGCTTTTCAAGACCGCTTTTCCTCCCACTGTGCGATGCTGACGATCTGCCTCGGTGAAACCAACTCGGTGGTTCTGCGAAGCGTCACTACTCACATAGGTTTTTTCTCGTTTATTTTCGCATGGCCTCTAGCCGCGCGTAAAGGCCATCGCGGTTAGTTGACCGGCTACGGAACAAACAGACGCACTCAGTCTGATACGATGCCTCTCGTAAAGCACAATTGTCCACACCTACAAGCATGTGCTATCCTTCGATCAGATATATTATCGCAGGACACGAACTAAGTTACTCACTCTAAGTAAATTTCGCACCTGTATTTCTACGCTACGGGCAATCTGTGATGTAATTTCTGTAATTGAGCCTAGAGTGATTTATTTAAAATTAATGTTAAAGAAACGTACTTGTATCAAATATTCTTTTAATATTCCTAATAAATTGTACTAGATTATGCACATGCTGACTTTCGAAGTTACCCCGCTGTTCTAAGACGAAACCATGGAACTATGACAGCTGCTGATGGTAGAATTGTTGTTAATAACAATCTTAATAAACGAAAAACTTTTAACTTACTGTAGGATAGGGCTAGATAGCTTGTCTTCATGTATAGCAGTAAAGCTATAAGAGTACCAAAAGTGTTTCTAAATAGACTAACATTTTGAAGCTTTTATTGATTCGAATCCTTAGGATTATACGGCCTAACGATCGCGCTGTCTAACATTATGATTGATTAGGCTCAAAATATATTATTTTCAAAGCATATGAATGCTATTTGAAAACATCTAATTTACCAAAACGCGTTTGGTCATTTTTATTGGGCGGACAAATGTTCGAAATCCGTTCTTCTTTGCTGTGGCATCCAGCGCTTGCTCCCCACTAGAAGATCTAGTTGGGGTAAATTTTGCTGAACTATATCTAAGATTACTCTGACAGATTTATGAAATATCATAGTAACAATATTCCACGGTGTGCATTCTCCAAGGGCATAATTTAAACCTATGTTGACACAAGTACACACAAAGCGATCCCCATCATATATACAGGTTTACAACGACATCCGCAAAGGCGTCTATATGCACGTACCAATTTTTGACAGCATTATGTACATTATATACATGCGCTTTCACTAAAGGACCGTAAGATCTATTTAAAGAACAGTCGAAACTTTACGAACTTTACATACATAGATTCTGCACAATGGTTTGGTTTTTATATATTGAAAAGTGTCACCGACTAGTAACTTTAACTACGGTCACCGTCGGTGTAAATTAACGAGTGTCTTTTTCGTGTGCTATATTTTACATGATAAAATCAGAACTTACTTTAAAGGCAGCTTACTACAAAATCAGATAGTTGCAAATAGCTCCTTACAACGAAGACACCAGTGCGACCTTTATGGCCACCTTCGAGCTGTACCCCGTGAAGGTGGCGCCGTATCTGATCTGGTTTAATCTTCATTATGTTCGCTCTTTTCGTATATATAGACCCAATCTCTGGTTTCGTTCGAAGAACAGTACAAACAGCAATTCACGCTAACGTGTGTGATATATAGCTATCAATCTTAAAATATATCTTAAATGCGTACTTCACAATATCGAGTACTTCTCGTCGGGCCGTACATTTTTCTACGCATTTCTTCATCGAATTCATCGTCCGGGTCGTATCTGCAATAGTAGACTTCATACACGCTTTCGACCGATGCTGAGGTCGAGAGGCTAGTTCTATGAATCGGCCTTAAAACCGGTGCGCACCCCCTCGGGATGGCTACGGCTATAAACTGGTACAGGAGTCTTCTTTATCGATGATGGTGCACTAGTATTTTTACCACTCTCGAAGCAGGTTCGTGTACTTCGTATCGAATCGGAATCAAAAAAATTGGGCAACCTCGAAGTAGAGTGGCCAGCTTATGCATCATGTTGCTACAGTCGATGTGAATATAGACGAACATGACGAGAACTAAGAGATACATAACAGCTTCACGTTTGTTAACATGCTGCGTAATTTCCCTAAAATTTGCGAAAATCCGTGATTTTGTGGTGTTTTATGTAAATGATGACATCATTCCTATTTGTATTCGTTGAGTCCGAACGAAGCATCCTCTTATAGCTCCTACCGTATACGACTTACCTCCTCACATTCGATGTACCTACCACTACTTCACAGCCTAATGCTTTACCAAATGTCTAAAATATACGTCAATTTCTTACGAACAGCTTATATATAATGGATATCCTTTCTCTTAAAACTAACGTAAGAAAACGTTTTACTTTTCTGCTTTGTCATTAGCTTTATTATACTAGTATTGTTAGTAATAATATGATTATTATACTTTATATATTATTTAATCCAATGTCTGCCATGAGAGGCTGATAATCGTTAGGAGAAACAATTTGTCCATAAAGTCTGTTTACACCGCTAACCTCTGTTCTGTAATCGGCGTCTAGATATACTATTCTCGCTAGTTATTATCCTGCTACGGCTTTATGTGGCAACAGATATCTTGAAAAAAGTTCTTTGTGATTGAATAACAACTTTATTGGCACAGAACTTCATAAAAAGCGTCTTAGACTTATGTCCACACATACACACAATTCGCATATGATCTAGTTCCATTTCTTTAAGAGACAGTCCATGTGAAGCGACAATACATGGACAAGGCCGCTTCACTAAAAAAATTAGCCCAATAACTCGGGCATCAGATAATATAACATACAGTGTGATTAATTTTTAAAAAATTATTTGAAAAATCCATATTACCGACTTCAAGACATTGACTAAGATGTCAGCCTGCAGGTGATTTTGTCCCTCATTAAAATATGGGTATTTCAACATCGGGAAACCCTGACAATGACTAAGTATAAGCCGAAGAGAGGAAAAGAATCGTCTTTTATCAAATTCGTAGAAAGTATTATACATAATCCCCCCACTTTCACCCTCCCCCAGCCATAACTTACAGGTGCAGTTAGAAATGCTAGAAACTATTTTATGCCAACTAATGGGTCCTTTTCCGTTTAGACAGGTCCTGTCGGAATTAACTAACAATAACACACTTTCTCGTGTCTTCGTTTAAATTTCCGGCCTAATATATACAAACGTCGGCAATTACCTTCATGAATCGATCTCTGCGCTTCCTTTAACATTTGTTTATTCATCTTTATGTTTCGATTTTTGCGCGCGCTATCGCCGTTAGACCTTTTGTCCCACAGCTGGCTCCCAGCACGAAACGAATTATAGTCTCTCGTAATCCGTGAGCTGTACCTGTGAAGCACGAGCTGAAATATAAAGCTATTCAGCTTGTGCGATTCCTTCGCGGTACTCTTACGTGTAAGAGGACTGCAGAGTTCAATACGATGAAAAATAAGTTTGCTAAATATTAGCTTTATGCTTCTAAATGTCTTCGCCTACGATCTAGCCCATTAACGTAAACTTGAAAGCGGGGGTTGTGGGTCATCAGCTGCATCTGCCATTGAAAATCATGACCTTGCACTACGTCACATGTGCGAAAAGCCAGCAGAATACCACGTAACTTCTCCTCCGTTAAGGCAAGACAATAATGTCTGCTCAGAGCCAAAGAGCATATATCAAGAGGGATAATTACTATGCGTTATCGACTACTGTTTAGTTGGGCTTACTGCTAAACTAGAATCATACCTTATTTTACAGCAAGCAACTATAAAATGAGGCTATAGTTTTTCTGGAAAAGGCTTTCATGTTGAGCTTCAGATTATTAATTTTGGTCTTTTCAGTGAAGCCATACTATCAGCTTTGCCGTCGACCCAGTTTGTCAACGCTACAGCAGATAAAAATAACTTTCGTCTGTACCACAAGGCCATCACTTGGTTTCATAACTGTTAAATACATAGCGGAAATACTTTAAATTATCTATCTCAAAGGAGACATAACAATACATAAATGGTTCATGCTGAGGGATGCACAAGTGACCAGAATCACATCAATAGCATACACTGTTGCGTTGAAGACTGCTATCTCCCCTAATTACTTCACGGTAGTACGTAGCATTTTTCTCCAGCGTGAAAAATCTCCAAAATGTCTGACTAGTAGTTTTATGCAATATAAAAAATTGTGCAACAAAATGTTGAATTGGCAGCCTCTGCTGGCGACGGACATTGACAGTGGCTAGGGAGCTTCATGCACAACGCGGCCTCTACACCGTCGGCCGCTAAGGCACGTCGGCTTTTCAGAGCTGACGATTTTTTAGGCACCCACTTTACCCCCAATTAAGTAACGTTACGATTGTTTTTGTATCTGATATCTGACATCTCGAGCGGTGGCCGCCGTCGCCATCTTGAGCAATGGAGGCTCGCCCGACGACGGTGGGACCATGACTAAAAATCTGTGCCAGCGCCTCGCACCGCTTTTGGTCACACGGTCTCTACCTACAGTAACTTTCGTTTATCATTTTCTCAGGTCTGGAGCATTGTATTGGAGCAAACACTTATATCCCATTGCCTGCTTACTCCCTCCACCGAATACAACACAGTCATCTTTGCAGCTTCGTGTTAAGGAAGCAAGTCGCATATACATATTTAGAGTAAGTTATTGTTTCTCCAGTATACTGACTGTCCGACGAACTTGAAAGGCAACCGTTAATCATACTGGTTATATTTGTACGTGTCTTAACCTGGATAGTATATATGGCTGGCAAAATGGGCTCGTCCATAAAGTTGAAGCCAGAAGCTAAACCGTTGTCCTTTTAATAACCGCCGCCGTCGCCACTGGTCCTTAACACTGTGAGCAGGTACTGAGCTATTTTTGACTTATCTCAAGGCAGTCATTAAGTACAATGATTGCCGGCCGCAGATTGTTATTGCGGTAACATGAATGCTACCAGCGATGTAAGCAAGTGACAACGATTCGCACCTTTGTTCTAGACAAGAAACGTTCCCTATTTGTTCATATAACCATTACTAATATTTAGAAGAACGACATTATTCCCGCAAATGTCGGTCGGTGTTATTGCGCCACAATTTTATGATCGCGTATTCAGCGACAAAACTCTTCTCAGCATCCTTGAATGTGTAAATGTTCTTTTTACCTATTTTTTTTTTTTCTATATAGCAATATGTACAAGGAATGGATGCAGGCCCTACATTTTCTAATGTTTCAGCAGCTTAATGGATGGCGTAAAATACTATTCGGCAAACATACGTTACTTATAACAAATGAAAAGCCTATACCAAAAGATTGAAAAGAAGTTAGAAGGTACCTTGATCGTCAGAAGAGGGAAAAGCAACTGCTAAAAAATATGGTGTGGTGGTGTTCAGGCGGTATAGTGTTGTTGTTGCTGGTTATTTTCCTATGACGTGATGCACTCTTCTGTCGAAGCGTCTTACGATAACGGCCAGCTGTTAAGCCAGCGGTAATTGGTAAATAGCTGATATGAACGCCATAATCCAACTGTAAAACATCCCCAACTGGCGGTCGTCTGCAGTTTTTGATATAGTAACTTTTTTGTTCTGTCTTAGCGAATCATACGGGAGCTTTCATGATCTAAAGCTCAACCTTGTAAGAATCGACCGTCAATTTTTTTTCTAAATTTTTACTGTTTGTGTAATTTAGAATAGCTAGAATTATCAACTGGTTCATGATTAAACAAACACCAAATAGAGTAATAAACGAAACGGCAATAACAAAATAATTTAACATGTTGTATATAAAGGTCAAGGCTTGCTTTTACGTGTACGCACGCATATTTCTATCGATGATTTCCTGTTACATATAAGAAAAACGGAAGTTACGTAACGAATGAGCGCGTCACAGCGAATAAAAAATTCAGTTCACTCTATGTATGGGTGTATATTAAACAACCAGCTATACCTGCGCTATCATGGAAAAATTTTAACCTAAGGACAGCTGGTGGCCTAGCTTCGAATTCAGCTGTAACATGCATACTCCGTTTCACGGTCAAAAGAACTTGTTGTCTGAAGCAATACTTAAACCAGTTATATCTCTCCAAGCAAATCAATATAGATTATATAATATAATACGTTTCACGTATATTAAACAACTCGTCATGATTCGATACGAAAGTGAATGTTACTTATGTTACTTGTTATGTCTTCTGGGTTTCTTCGATTTGACAGTTTTACCATTGATACTTGATTAAAAGCTTATCTATTAAGATATTAAGCCGAAAATAACAGTATAGGCAAACATGGTGCACCTTTATTTTATTTTCCCTCTGGAGTGGCGAGGTGTACTGGAAATAGTGCGAGACCATTATCGACAAATTCAAGAAGCATTACTGTTTCCAAAGCCACTGTTTCTGAAATCTTGATACTCAGTAAGAACCTTCCCAGTAAAAATAGGATACGGCATTTACTGTTTTTAATAAGTTTTTGGAAAACTGTTCCTATATTCGTCTTAAATCCGTGACACACATGAACTAGAGTCTGTTTAAACGCAGAATTTGAGTAATCTCTAATGTTTTCTTTATACACTTTAGAAGATTTCTAGTATTTAAACGTAGCATTTGTTTATTATCACTGATTAATTTTTCAAAATTTAATTTAAAAAAAACTAAAATATATATGAGAGATAAACATGTTGATATACATTGTTGTTTGAACAAGTATGTAACAAGCCATAGAATGCAGCCGTAACGAAAGCCGTTCTAGGGTAAGCACCCTTCAAAAAGCGAAGAAACGAACAGGAAAAATGTTAATGCTGATTTTTTTTAGGAAAACCTTGTCCTAGTATTAAGCCGCCTGAATAAGATGGGTTGTGGGCTCCTTTCCATTGAGGGCAAAAATGTTTTTATTTAATAGCTCTAGGACTTGGAGCTACTGGACGATCAGGTGCATCAGACGCACATCCGACGAATCATGTGTTTAGACCGATGGAAAGAACCAATTCAATAGCCATCCAGCGCAAGTAAGTATGGCGATTCACAGAACAAAAGTAACGTATTGATGAAAACAAATAAAGAATATCAGACATTGGGAAAATAGCTTGTGTCATATAGTTCCGTTGCATTTAACTTCATTTTTCTCCACGGATTTTCCGGTAAACGTCATACAGACAAAATGACTTTAAGTCATCGAACGTAATATGATAATCAACTGACTAACACCTAACCCATCTAGCTATGCTAAATACGTTCTCTTTAAGCGTCCTGAGCTTTTGAAGAGAAAAAAATCCATGCAGAGGTCCATGGATCATTTGGATCCATGAGTTTCTCAAATTTATCTTAAGCAGCTTATTCTTTTGTGATCACTAATTGCGCCAGTCTTTGAATTTAACTAAGTGACAGCTTTCGAACGTGGTTACATATGTTAGTGTGTGTATGATTTCCTTCATAAGCTTAAGTAACAAAATGCCGAACGTAGACAACAAATACTATCGGTCGCGTAACTGCCCTTTTACAGGAATGTCAGTCAGTTGCCTTCGCTAATGGGAAGTGTCATAGATTTAAATCTTTCTTCTACAAATTCAGACGGCTGCATCCACTAGCCCCTCCCCTATCACCTCCAACAAGCCTATTACAACTAAAATGTATTTCAAATGGCCTTATACCATGCAGGAGATACAGTAAAACTGGCACTTTATTTACTGGTTACATATAGCACTGCTTCTAAACATTGCTCCAGACTGCTAACTATGTCCGTTTCGGACGCAGGCCCTTTCACCCACCCCTTAAGTTTACTTATATTTTTGCATCATAACAGATGTCACCTATTGACTTCTCCGACACGTGCATATTTATACGTAAATATGTACATTTTCAGCAAAGCAATATTTAAAGTCGAACATTACGTATCCCGCCTATGTGTCTAGTAGAGAACGAGACATATACGTAATTCCGACAGTTTAAACTTGAAGCAGAGAAGTTCAGAAGACAAGATCGTGACTTCTTCACGTATAAACACTGAATAGAATTCAAATTAAATCGTTCTACCAAGTCGATATATATGATCATAACAACAAAAAGAAAAAGAGCGTACACGTCGATAATTTCCGCCCAGGACAAACGCATACGTTAAGTGCTATTGCACCCGTAGGACAAGCATACAAACGCTGCAACGCCCTGTGACATTGGTAGGGCGAAGCTACGTAATAGTTTCTTTCTTTATTCATACTATTAATATAATTATCTTGATAATGACGACGACGGTTCTATGAGTCTAACGTTCAGCAATGGTCCGGCGACAAACACAAAATTGAAATAGCAGTACTTAATCATATTATGTGGTATATTGTTAGCAACAAATTCGAAAGGCAAATCTGTATTTATGATACGACTATTATAAGCAGCGTGGCATCAAGCAAAAAAAAATACAAAAAAGACAACAGCTAGTGGACGCCTGCTCCACGTATACGTCGACGCGACAAATTCCAGCATCTCACTGACCGTCGCCGCATAAATGGCAATGTTAAAGATATTTGTTTAGTTAACTTCAAGAGGGAGAAGCTTAACGTAACTCAGCATCAACAGCGTTCTATGGCGACAGCGCTGTCATCCGTGTGCATTTTTGCGTCTTGCTAGCGAGGGTTAGGGCCCTTACTCGTAATAACGTCGATAATAATAATGAAAAATGACCAGAGTAATTGCAACACGACCAGCCGACACCGCTGGATTGAATCATTTGGAAGAAATCGCCAGCTAATGTTTGCCCCTTACCCATTTTCTGTTGTGGTTAATTTGGTGGCGGGAGTAGCAGCCGCCGTCGCAGCCGCCGTCGCCGCCGCTATTGCATTCAATATTGGATTGATCGTCATCGCCGAAACGTGCCACGGCCATTGGCCGACAGACAGATGAGCGGACAGACAGAAGGAAGGCGTGTATTTGTGAAGGGCTAAGCTTTAAACACTAACACGCACTAAATATATTTACCCCCCACCTGCCGGCAAACGTATCGTGTTTCTACCCCGCCTTTGCCCGGCTTCCCCCGTTTCCTAACCGGTCATTGTGTCTTCGAAACTGGGGTACGGCCTTGTGGTATCGCTTTACCTTACGGCTTGCTCGTTGCAACTGCCACCGCCGCCGCGACCGTTCGACCGTCATGATAACAAGCGCCGCAACAGCAAGGCCCGCTTTCCCGCCTGGTCACCAGCCGTTCTCTTATGGATATTAGCAGCTACTTACAGAGAGCAACAGCAGCGACGGCAACCACCGGATCTATCTAGCGGACAGTTAACGAACGGAAACACATGAGATCCGATCGGGTAGGCATTCTTACCGTGCTTACCCCGCGCCCCGACGAAGCCTCGGTATAAAAGCATAAAGCCTGGCAAAATGGCGGACAAGAAATCAGCCGGCGGAAACAACAACCCGCTTTTCGAGTCATTATTTGCTGCTAGCACCACAGCTGCCTCCCTCAGCCCCAACCCCAGCTTTGCGCTACGAATAAACACCGCACTACTATTATTATAATTGTTATTATTATTGTTGTTACTATATAATCATCAATTGACGCGCTTCGTGTCACAGCTATCGTACGGCGGCGGCTGGATACGCACAGGTGGGTAACACAAAGCCGCCGTCTGACGAAATGCCTAACGGCGATACCGGACGTAAAACTCGAAACATAGAGGTAGAACAAAGCCATAAGCACAGACAGATACCTCTACGTGATAGATAGCAATAAACAAATAAGGGGCGGGGCAGAAGACGCTCCGAACGTGAAAGGAGGGAAAATTAAAAATAAACAAATAACGCCCCATAGTGATTGTTTTACTAGTGGTATCGAGAATAGTGTTGTTGGTGCTAAAGCCGGGGCTTGCGGCCGGGCTGGACGGCGCGCAATCAAAACTCGATGATCTTGTGCGTGTCTTTTAAAAGTGACGACGAAGATGATGTCTGATTGAGTGAATGCTCAGTAAACCCACTGCTTTTTACTATTGTCAAATGCTAGTCCTGTAGGGGATGGTCATGGAAGGGGTGGTTGTGTACGTCTTCTGCGAATGAACGAACACCGTTAACCAAATAACAGTTACAAATTTGGACGACTGTGATAGTTTGCTTCGTGAACTCAACGAAGATGCAGGAGTCGAATGAGATAGTAATCCTGGCATATTAATGCTACCGTAGGCTTATTGTTGCGCACTGTTTATGTAGATTAGTAGCACAACAGTAAGGAGAGTTACAACAACGTGAGCAAAATTCTTGAGATAAAAAAAAGTAAGGCAAAATACGGGGCTACTTAACGGCGACAGCGGCAACCTGTGACACGCGGCGATCTGGTAACTATTTAGCGTAGCAGCACTTAAATGTCACGTGACAAGATGGTGACGCATTAAGAGTAGATTAGGCAGTATGTCGTCAGTTTGGGGTACTAACGGGGCATATAATGATACGCTCACATGGGTCGAAATAAACAAAACGACAGCCCTTTCAATGCATATAGAAAGGATGGGCAGATACTTTCTGCTGAAGAGCATCAGATCTATTCTTGGAACGTGAAAACGGTGAGACGACGTAGCAGGCAGTGGGTATAGAAGTGAAACTGAACACGTATAGGAGAAGCCTGACTTACCGCTCATGTCGGTATTGTAATTGTGCGATCGTTTATGACAATGCATAGGAAGAAATGACCAAAGTAGAGTTTTCTCCGTGGGTCCAAAGTGGAATCACCGCAAATTGTATTGATCGCCATGCAAATAGGGACACTAGTAGCTTAAAAAAGAATTTGAGTAAACGGAGCTTGCTTAAGTAAATGAGGTAATTATAAGAATGTACACTATTATTATGTCGAAACCTGGTATCGTGTTTATTGTACAGAAGGTTTCTATACGATAGAACCTATAAGTGACTTAAGTGCTATGCTATTATTTAGGGTTCAGCTTTCCACGTATCGAAATGTGGCGGACACCATAATTATGCCGTATTACGGCCCCGATTAAGGTCTTCTAGTCGCATTTTTTACAAAAAACAACAGGAACAGGATTGAAAGATCATCCTGTTTTGCCTCACATGTGCAAAGATGTTTTGCGATTTGACATAGCACTTCACGCGGTATGCTTTCTCAACTATTTTGGAACTATATCCATATTTTCCTTACCGATCTAGTCAAAACAAAAATACTTCTACGCGTGGCCACTCGTTATTAGGCCAACCCCGTCCTCATTGGAAATGATTTATTCGTAGATTACGCTTAAATCATCATTGCGCCACAATTTTTAATTGATTATAGGAACCCTGCAAACAAATGATCAATGAAATATTTTTGTGCACTGATTAATCATCAAAAACGCATACTAAAAAAGTTATTAATTTTTATAGCAGTGTGGGAAAAAATTATTTTTCGTAGAGTCCTTATTAACACATTCTGGATTTCCGTAAATTCAGTTCGCACTGCTAAATAAGCTGTTTTTCTCCCTTATTATTTTATCATCATTTTCTACCCTAGCCATCCTTGTTCAGTCGAAATTTAGCTAGTCAATGATGGAACGTAGCACTACGATAGGACCATTATAAAGGACATCGATCACCTTTAAAATCATGTATTCTTTATTTGATAATGCGATTGAGTATAGCATAGGGTGTAGTCATGCCCACTTTCCGAAACTTTAAGCAAATGAGATATCATTAAGTATCTAGTCCCAGGTACGAATATATCACTCACCTTTCGGAAACGGACAACTGTACATTTGTGAGTTCCTCGATAGTCTTATTATTTTTAATTATCGTACGGCGTAATTCAAATGTAAAAGCTACGAAGACTCGTTTCAAAAAAGAAGATCCATATCCGGGCAGTTTGATAAGGATTGCGTTAAAACACTGTGTAACACCAAATAACAGGACCAGCTTGCGATAAAAATGTGCATGCAATAAAAAAAACTAGTAAGGAAATTATCATAAGTTTATTGTCGGATTTTTTAACCCCTCGACAAATCCAATTTACTTTTACACGATTTTCCCTAGTTCAGCCGCTCGTTCAGTGTTCCGTCTAGACGGCGGAATATCGGTTTCCTTTCTTTTATCAAGCTCAAACGTCGTTCCGATAAAAGACTATAGACGAATAGTTAAATGCACTATTACATTGGCCTTGTTGTCACGCTGTCTAATAGATGCGCCAAACACCACTATCGATTTCATTCTCAGCTCAAGAATTGGCTATGGGTAGGGACACGATGTTTGTATTTGGCGGGCATGGCGTGTTGTTGGCCTGAACGCTAGCGGTCGTTATTGGATAGTTCATTCTGTGCGATGTCGTGCTAGTGACCCAGACCGCCGTGCCTGGGGTTCCGAAACGGTGGATGCCATCATCAAAACTAGGAGCCGCCGCCTGCAATCATTTCATGACAAACCGACAGATAGTTACAGCTTCGGACAACAACCGAATTGGATAGTACATACAAGTAACTGTAGCAGTAACACTTTTTGTTCGTCGAAATGGTAGCAATTTTCGCCTGGGGCACAGAGCATCTACGGCCCCGCTCTTTGGTTAGCGGCTCCGGCTGCGTATTTACCGGACGTCGAACTTCGCACGCTATTTCTAAAATATTGTGGTTCAAACACGGACAAACTAAACTTAGTAACGACATATATAAGATAGAAACATATCTACTAGAAATACATACATGTATATTTACATTTCCCACCGTGGTGGTTATCCGCGTTTAATTAAAGGGGGCTGTAGCTATTTAGTAAAATTTACATGTCTCATATATTAATTGTATATCTAATAAGTGCGGGTGTGTGCTGACAGGAGAACGAAATGGTGACTCTGCATAAAAATCGCGTTTGCTGCGAACGGATACTTGGCCTTTGAATAGCCAACTTCATAATGATTAAAACACTGAAATGTTTATTTTTCGACTTGTCTGTTGAAATGCAGCTCAACTGGTACCTATATATGTATGTGTCAGATCTGTTTATTTCAAGTGTACTTGGTTGCACTTTTCGATAGTCTGTCTAACAATTTCAGCTGACTTTTTAAAATAAATTAATTTTCTTAGCGCTGCACTAGCGATGAGGTCAGAAAAAGGAAAAAACCATTGTGGCCTCTCATATGATTACTACTGACTGAGACTTTATAAACTAATTAGGTTCTAACTCTCATGCAATACGTGCACACTCAACGCGTGGTGGCTATTTAGCTCGAGAAGCAGATCATTGTATGTTTATATGCTCGGCTCAAGCATTTTTCTTCGTAAGCAAAAATTTTATTTTTTCATTGTATTTTCAACATAATTTTGGAAAGGTTTAAGTAATATTTACACGTACGGAGAGCATCAGGAAAAATAGTATTCTATCTGGGCTAAGTACAGAAATGGACTTTGCTTCGGCATTAATTATCCAATAAAAATTTTTCGCACACCGACTAACTGAAAGCTTTAAGAAAACCACAAGTACACAGATTCTTCTGGTTTTTATGTACCTAGTATGTCTGTATGGGGGATCCGGAACATCCAGAACATTTTAGGTCCTACATAATCGTCGTTACCCCTAAGCCATTCATCTAGACAACTAAGCAGATAGAATTATTATATCCATAGGTTGTTTTTGGTTCACCAGGAGTATGAAGGTTACTTTTTCTATTAAAAGGTTGTGTAGTATAGTAGTGCTTTGCTAAAAATATCTAAACATTTTGCTTCCATAACGTGTTAGATGAAAAGGAACAACGATGGTAAAACCAGTCCGCCGTTAAGTGGATCAACATTGCTCGTAAGGGCATTCCTAATTTGAATTGAGGCTGATGAAGATAATTTCAGAAACGCATCATGAATGGTGCCAATTTTTTTAACCTTAAAAAGTACAAAGGAGGATTCGTGCTTTGGAAATCTTCTAGCGTTTTTAAGATGATATCCAGAAAACGTAGCCAAATCTTGTTAAGATTGTTGGCTCTCGGCTAAATTTCCTCGACGCGTCCAATGGCCCGAAAATGCAGGGATCGGACCCTACCAGAACCATGATCCGGTCCCCGTGATCTAATTTCTCACAGCTGCACGACATAATTGTAGCGCCATTTAAAGGCGTGCAAGTTACATGCTTTGTCCACAAAACAGCTCAAAGCTACGACGATATGAAACGTCATAACGATAAAGTTCTTAATAGTAAAGATAATATCTTGATAATTACTCACCGGTATTCGCACGACGGGTAATACACACAATCGTAAAAAATTAAAACGCCAGCAAAGCTGTGCGACAATTTTATTCCGTAAATATCATAGGTGCGGATTAGTTAATGAAGAGTTTGCTTTTTTCAAAGCTGCACATAGGTTTGCTTTAAAATGTTCCCGCCTTTTACGTTTTTCTTTTCATTATCAGGGCTGATTCAATTCTTGTCCTTCCGAACCGCGAGTAACTACGTAAATATGACAGAAGAACAAGTTCGGATACACGTCCGATCAACGGAGTCTAGCCATTCTGAGTTACACTCGAGTCAGTCTTGCGAGTCCTTAGTGGCAGTCTAAATCAGTCTAAAACCGCAACAAAATTCGTATATTCTACCAATTTACGCTATGCAATTTAGATATATGAAACAATAACAATGAGTCCTTAAATATTCTCCACTGACCACGATTTAAATATGTTTGATATGTGCAGCTGGTAATGTTTAACCCACTCTAGATCGCAACGTCAATTGTACGGATTGCTAGTACGATGACTGTGGGAAATTATTACCTTTATATCAATCTGCTTCGAAATAATTTGCCGTATTGTGTTCCATTAGATGTTAAGGTTTAATATTTAAATAATACTAATTAAAACGAGGGTTTACTGAATGGCAGGAGATACGTTCGAAACAAAATATAATTTGTACAAAATTGATCTCTAAGACAATGCCGCGTTTGTTTCTACATGTAGATATATTCTACTGCACAAAAAATGAACTTTAAATTAAATTAAATAAAAAAAAAAGCTAAAACTAGAAATTTGCTATTAAAATAACGTCGTGGAGCTCTATCCATAGGTCATTTTATATATAAAAAAAGGACGCTTGTAAATGCCTTATAGGTCAGCATCTTAACTGAACCGCTGAACTCAATGCATATTGTTTACTCATCTAATAAAAATTCATTTATTTAATAATCGTCACTGACTCTGAGTATGTTCGTAGGTGACCTATTTTTACATCTTTCATTTTCGTGTCCTGTCATTACCTACCTTTTTTGATCCCGTTCAGTAAATGAGATATTTAGAAACATTAAAACGTATGTTGATATCCACAAATATCTCAAGGCATGTACCTGTCTTTTTCCGGTGGTAGACATATTGGTGGTAGACACTTTTGCTATAATTACTACTATAATTATTAACCAATAGTTTAATACTGGTACTTTTTTTATGAAACTAAGCTAAGAAAACGCCAAAAGGCCTGTGATACATAAGGTTTCCACGATGACGACAGCCGCAGCAATGCACATTAAACATGTTAGCGTGACCAATTTGAGTCAAATACAGATCTGCTCGGCATGGTAGCCGTTATCATCTAGTTGTCGTCAGCGCGACCGAATGGATTCTATTTTCGGCTGGGTCCCGTTCCCATTTGTCGCTATGTCGTCGTTCTGCGTGAAGCCAGTGTTTTCATTCCTGTATACGTTTGTCCTAACGCTATTACCCTCATCTTCGCCGCCACAGACGCTATTACTGGTAGTCCTGTTATTTTTTTGCATAATATATAGCAAGTGCTCCATTCGTATTTTTCCGTAGACAGACCAGGCGGCCGATCTATCAGTATCATTTTGCAAGTGAACCAACTAGCCCCATTCAGCTGCGGCTGCTTCGAAACGTCGTTACAAAACGGCATTCATTACCGAGACTTATAAAGCACTACGGGCCAGCTGAGACCAAAAAGCAGCGGCAGCGGCCTTATTGTTGAGCTGATCATAAAGCTAGATGGGTTTTGTCTGGCAAAAAAAACAACGACATATTCGAGCCACTGAATATGACCGTGGCCGACAGGGGGCTCGTGTTCAATGGACAGCGACACGCATGCATAGGCCACAGAGGCCGAAGGAATAGCCTACGCAGCAGTATCAGTCGCAATATAAGACAATAACGGTGACGGCTAAAACCAAACTGACCAAAATAAAGTGATAACGATCGAAGTATTGGTATCGTTGACATTTCGTTCTCCCTTGCCGCGCCTCGATTGCCAAACATAGCTTCGAGCTCTTAGTCACTGGGGGAACTTTGGAAATGTTCGCGCTACACGAATCATCACAGGGGCAGCTTAGGTTCGCACCCAGACGTAGACACATTGCAATTTTAAATAGAAATCGAATTAATTTGGACGACGATAAATTTCAAGTGAACGCTATTGATTTGCTGTAGAGGCTGTAACGGAAAGCGGCTTTAGTACATACAGATATAGATATAATCTAGTCAAACATGTAGAGACTACACCTTATATTTGGATATAAGAAGAAGGCTCTGTGCTTGTGGGTTAGATAGTAGAGTAAAGGTCCCTTGTAGCATTTGGATTATTTTTAAGCCGAATCATACCGTCTCGTTGTTACGAAGAAAATGATCTGAACATAGGTCAGTGATTACTATCTACTACCACAACGTAGAAAATGCATGCGTACTTTCTACCTGTGACTGCTTCCGCCAACTTATAGACAATTCTTCATGCAATTGATGCTGTGCGCGTTTCACTCATTTATCTAAACACTATGACCTTTTGTCTCTGACTGTAGGCTAGCCTTTCTATTAACTTTGGTTGCTTAAAGAGCTTAAGGAACGATTAAAGGCATTGATTTGTTAGTGCCGGCTATTGGGGTGAGCTGCCCATTAATGCACAGAACCTACGCCTTAAGCCTATTTGAGCTTTTATTACTGGTTAGTTTTTGCAACATAGCAACATGATAAATAGCAAAACACCGTTAATATCAAACGCGTTTATCTAGGTCGACCTTGGTCGTTTCCGTTTGACCAGTAGTTGCCCAAAACGGTCCTTGAAGATATAACTACCAGCATCAAATAGAATGTGTCTATTCTATGACATAGGCAACCAGCAAAAAAGTAAATCTATATAATTTGCGTGCGTTGCATGCATTTTCGTTACCGCTGCATGTTCAACAATCCTTTGAGCATAATCTGCGTGGCAGCTCATTATTTCTTGCAAAACAAATTATCCAGATTAAACGGTCCTTCTATACCGCAATGTGCGCTTCCACAGCAGTACTTACCGTTTATATCCGCCGGTTGGGGATCGAAACAGGCCAATTTCATGCGTAAATCTGTCTGGGTTTTATGTAATATAGATATTTCTATTTCGTACTTGTGACGCACGACCAGCATCTGTGTATGAATGATATATGAACACCAAACAAAATTTCCTAAGTCCATATGGACAATTATTTATGTATTGTCCCGTCTGTTAATTTTACTACCTACAGTTTATCTACACACGTGTATATGCATACATAACACAATCACAGAGGCGATAGTGGCATCATCAAAAATAGCAGGTACTACAATGGATGCATAATAACAGGCCTGCGAAAGATCTCTAGACCGCGAATCATGTTGAGGGAAACGTGATAACTGTACATGAATTGGCCTAAGTGCCGCTTTTCGACATTCGCTATTTTAGGCAGTAACGGGACGAGCTAGTAAAGCTGGCAAGGTTTCAGTTTTGAAAAACCGATGAATGGCCTAAGGTATGAACGCCAATATCTTTTTTTTTTCTTTTTTTGGAGGTTAAGGGCAAATGTATTATGCAGACCGGACATCATTGACTGTGCTTTGTCCGGTGCTGTGGGACTCTCACCCACTAAACCCTGGATCCCTTTATCAGCTTAGACCATGGTTCGGGATATGTTTGATATTACTTCGAAACCATGACTTGCAGGAACGGTCATTTCATCATCCTTCCCTTTGAGCCGTTCCAGTCCATCCTTCATTCTGGCTTTCCTCTTGACCAGAAACTCTAGGTCTCGAGGGGGACCATACTCCCTGTACTTATGCTAATCTCAGTTGTTGTGCATCGGGCCCATGATTGTTTCGGGTATGCCCTTCATCTATTCTCTTGCGTCTCATCGTTTCTAGTTGTTCTTGTCTTTTCATAATATCGTCAAAAAAAGCCGTAATTTTGGCCCAGTTCGTGCTGTCCTTTGTCATCATATCCACCATCTCCTTGGTACTGCCCTTTGTTGTTACTTCTCTGTGTACCTGTTTATCTCTGAGCACTTCAAGTGCCTGGCAGTGAAGAAGGGTATGTTCTGCTCCGTCCTTCATGCCCGACACGCAGAGCACACAGATGTCCACTTGCGTTTTGCCAATCTTTGTCATGTATGTCTGGAACTGTCTATGACCCGACAAGACTTGGCAGGAGTAGTATGTTAGCTCTCCCTGGCTACCGCGAAACCATTTCCTGACATCTGGTATTAGATGTCGGGTCCAACTATCAGGAGGTTCTCGTCCTCCGTAAGTGCGTGATGAACGCCAATATCTGCTACAGTGAAACAGCCCAATAGTTCCGAAGCCTCAGTTTAGAGATTGACCTCTAAGTTAAGCGGTACATTGATCAGCTTTTATGGTATGTTTACTATGCAGTCAACTTGCGTTGTAGCTCAGCAACGGCGACTTATTAAAACGCATTCAAGTTTCGGTTTCATTCCGACCATACGGTAGCCGACGCTGCTGCTACTGCTAGAATAACAATACAACAGTCATACCAGTTGGCAATCTTACCCATTTCATTTGGGTCGATGAAGCCAACAAACAATGGCGACTAGCTAATGACATCACTGCTGGAATAGTAGACGTTAACGGGCGAAAGTAGGTTGTGGTTAAATGTAACAGGCAGAGAATCGAAGACAAATTTCTACCTAGCCTAATTTTTGGCAAAAAAAAAAGCTAGGGGTAATGAGTCAAACTGAGCCGTTACATGTGATAGGATAGATGACTTATCTATCGTAATCATGGATACTGGACTATCCAAACATTCCGTAGGGAGTTCACATCACTCACTTGTCACTGTGACTGAACATGCAAGCTTTTCAACTGTTGACGGGATCTTATGGTTACATACCCATGCCTTTATGTCGTAATATAAAAAACAAAAAAAAAAAACTATATTTAAGAAAGTGAAAATAAGACTTGCTCTATGCCATGCATTAAGCATCATTTTTGAACTGCACGAATGTTCGAATTGTAAACGAGACACTATTTTAATCACCATTATCGAAACGAGGTCGACTAATAGTCAAGAGTCACATCACTACTATGACGAATCTTGTGATGGTAAAGAATACCAAAGCGTTTCTGGCACCACCGGATTCCCGTTATCATAACCTGTACGACTATCTCCTGATGATACGCGAAGCAATCGTTTTATTATTTTCATCTAGGATGTAAGAAAAGAAAATGCTTCATTTGGTCTCGTTTTAGAAACAGCATATATATTACACGTTTGTCCTAAGCACAAAAATGATGCTATCGTTTGTTTTATTTATGAGTTTGTACTAACAGACAGATATAACTCAAGTGGCCTATAATCTAACGCCGTTCGGCCTTATTCGGAACGGGATTGTGGTACGAATTGCGCAGTTACAATAATTCTACCAATGCCACGTCTGAAAGTAATCTTTGCACTCTCTCAACAGTAGCGATGTGTTTAAATCGGTAAACTTCGGATCGAATAGATACTTCAGTGACCGCCAAGCTTCCGTATAGGGATTCAATATAAAGCACCAAAAATTAGCACAATTTTGAACGATGTTGACTTAATGATGCGATCTAGGTAGACTACGTGAAAGCATGCTACTATGCACCTTTGAACCGAGATAGACATGTCGATTACCGCATTGTTGATCAGCACCCGCTGAGAGTATTCGGCAATCGCTGTTCCACTGGAGCGGTGAGGCTTAGACTTGGGTCCTCTTGCATGGGCTGCATGCTGGCTTATTCTTACACTTTACTTTCGTAAAAAACAGAAGAAGACACGTAGTATTCCTCTATCCAATTTATGCTATAACTACTTTAGCAAAGAAACTACGATTCGTCAAACAGAACAATTCCTAGAACTGTGACCGATTCTCAATTCGAAGTCAGTGTCTCTATCGAGGGCCGTAATGAGCGTCACAGTCTCCATGGACGAACTACCTTCGATCATAAACATAGATTAGAGTGCCACTCACTTTGCTTCGTCAAAGTTGTGTTGGTCAAGACTAAAAGGCTGTCTAATTTCCTATAATATAGCCAACTAAAATCTGTTGTCGAACCAAGCAAACCAGAAGCTCTCGAGTTAAACACCGATAGTTCTTCACTAGAGACTCCGTATCTTTTATATGTCTTAGCACCTAGATGCTTAAGGAAGTCAGACGCAAGATTACCCTCGTCTGATTGAATTAACCTTACGCACAGGGAAAGATCTCTTGTCGAAAAATAGAAATCCCATTAACGGTTAAACGACATTTTCCGGATAGTTGCTTTAAGTTTGCCCATGAGCCAACATACAAGACAGACAATTTTTGAAATCAATATGATATGATTTGCACTGTGTGAAGGATTGCAATGAAACTTTATTAGGTATTTTACAGCTATAATCTTTGAATATTTTTAAATGTCGATCTATAAATCCTAGCCAGCAGACTGGTTTAAGGGTCTTCCGAAACACTGTGACATCGAAGCCATAGACAGTTACACACCCGTAAATACCCAGCTAAAGCATCTGAGCGTTATCCTTACTTGTATTACGCTCGTGAATGAAAAATTTGAATGTTGTAAATCTTAGCTTCTACATCTTCATAAAAAGAAGTCAAATCAACGTATAATAATGATGTTGTACACATAAGAATTATATTTCGAGCTTCTGTAAACATGAGTAAACAGACATAACCGCTGGCCAGTTGTCGCAGTTCTTACTTCTGCTGTCTCCCCCTATTGTTCGTTCTTGTTGTGGCTGCCGCCATCAGTGTGACAATGGAAATAATTAGGAGATTCCGCTCCTGACAGGTCGCGCGCCGGCCTGCATTTTACGTCGCGCTTTCGGACTTTCGTCTGCCTTATGGTAATTCTAATAATAAGTAACAACAATAAGCTAACATAGCATACCGTGATACGACTTTAGCCGAATAACAGTTATTCTAGTAATTATGGCAATATACACGTGAACGTGTTTCTTGCTGATGCCACTAGGCTGTGAGCAGTCGGCACGTTAGCGGACCAACTAAGCCTGGGCAGAACGTGCTGAAGTGTTTCCTTGGTGTTGCCATCCTGTCACAGGCAGATAACCAGAGCGAAAGAGGGAACCGGCAGACCTCAGATTTCAACGACCGACAGAATGGTGGCAAAAGGGTTAACGATTGCATCGGCCACTATAACAACTATGTCTCACAGGCAGTGGCGAAGCGCTGTCAACGATCTGAACGGTTTGCTGTTTTAGAGTAAACATCCTTCATGCGGCGGGTAACTGTTTTGTTTTGGATAATTTTTTCATACCATTATGCTATATAATTTCATAACATTTTAGCTGTGGTTTGTGTGTCCCGTGTTCTGTGATTAAGCTCACTTGAGTCGAAATAATACCGATCATCCCTTCACTCGGCAGTTAAGTACGAAGCTAACAAAGTAGTAAATACGATTTGATTTTAACTTATTTAATTGACATGTTAAGCTTTTGTTATAGGCATTATGAAAAAGAGCTAATCGGGCGCCATCATGACAAAAAAAGAGGCTTTTATTCAATTTTTCTTAACAGACGCCCAAAACGGAAAATTATTCTATCAGTTTTATTGACCTAAGCATATTGAAAAAGTGCAATAAAGGACTTCATAGTATCAAACAGTTAATTTTATTTGGTTTCCGATATCGCAGTTTAATCCAGTACACACATTGCTATAGTATCGACTCACGAAGTAAGGACTACAAGGCCGTCAATACCTGGATGGTCACCATAGTATCCCTTGAAATCACTGTACCCGTATGTGAATACAATAGATTGAAAAAGCCGAATGTGGCTTCATAGTATGCTACATAATACCTGACTAACACTTTACGGGAAGGGACAGCCAAAATACCCGCACATTTGATGAAGGCGAAATCTGAAGTATAGATAGCTAAGAATAGTCAATATCTTACGAGCTCACCCTTGCAGGATCACATTTGACCGACAAGTTATGGGCCGTGATACCTGACATGAAGCTTTACTCTAAACCTCAAATATAAAAGAAGCGTACGGACAAAGAGTTCCGACTACGTGAAGAGATTTTTGTTTTAAAGCTAACATGTATTATATTTAATAATTTAATTTTCTCCTATTTGTTTGACAATGGACATGGTAACCAACTTTAGTCTTCGCAAAATGTCTGCAGAAGTATAGAATAAAATTACGGCAGCTGGCTATCTGCCTTTAGCTATGCTTGTACCATTTAGATTATGTGATGGTAAATAGGTTACCATAGTTGACAGTCTACTTGTGATGCGGTATTTCAGTAGCAGGTTCGTTACAGGCCTTCAAAGACCTATTTAACCATCGTAAATCCACGCTTAATGATAAAGCAGGGTCTTTATGTTCTATAATACCTTGTTCTAAAACTTTTTCTGTTTTCCAGAAGGGTACGGAACTTCTTGCGTGTCGGAGTTTAACAAAAACGCCGTTTTCGGTAACTAGATCTTCGTCCTGACAGCGCTACCATTCATGTTGCACCACCAATCGTTCAAGGCAAATTTGTCTACTGTCGACAAATTTCAATAGCCATGTGGTTCAAAAACGAAAAAAAAAACACGACAATCATCGATTTATTTTAAACATAAGATCAATATTTTTTATCAAAGTCATGCCAGATATGATCAGAGTGGAATACTCTCGATTATGAATTAAATATTTATTATGTTTTTCCAAATGTGATGCCTTAAAGATTAAAACTTCCTCAACCTTTGTGAAAAAGCACGGCAACTCGACGGTTTCGCCGCTTCAGAGCATAGCGTATTCAACGCGAACATAAGCTCTACCTTGCTAAGTAAATTTTTTTGCATTACACGCAAGTAGATTTTGTAATCGAAATTAAGTTTACCAGTAGCGGCGATATTGCATAGGATTTCTCTTCAGTCATTTGCATTGTGTATGTCAACAATTGTCAGGCGATATTGTAAATAGTTGGCCGGGGAGTAAACACTTTGGCTTCAGAGTATTCGTGACCTTCTCTGAAAAATCACCGAACTGTCGATGCAATCGATCACAAAAAACCGATACCCCTTTGAGGGCAAATTCATGCAAGTTTTTTATAGCCTTATAGACCGTTCATACCCATCCAATAATGAGCCTTTGCATTATGTTGCTTAGTCACTTGATAAGCTGACGGCCATCTCTAGATCTAAATCTCTGAATACCCCAATGGGAGCATTTACCAAGGTATCTAAAGGTATTGCCACATCTAATGTTTTACACTGAACACATCGATCGATGGATCGATGGGATCGATGGATATTAGGAATAAAGATATAGGAATAAAGACTACGTAATGTTTACGCACATTGCCTTTTGTATGAGTGTAGGCAAAAGACGCGATAGCATTTCGTGGCTAACTGCAACATGTTCTTTGTTTAACGTAATGATTAAACTTAGCACTGTTCGAAGGTGGTACCGTAAAGCTTCGAGCTTGAATATCTTTGATGCGATGCTACATATGCGGAAATAACCGTAACTAAGCACGCTAACAGGTTGAAAAATATGAATGAACTTGCAAAATGTTACAAAAGATATTTATCTCCATTATAAGTACGTATTTCTTGGTGCATTCAATGGCGATAGATGCTCACCAAAAAGTAATGTAGCCCTAAATCTGTTGTTAGTGGTCTGTACCCCACACATAAAATTTGAAACTCATCAATCGTAAACTCATTTGAATGGAGTTCAGAGTGTTTTTCGTGGGTACCCTTATAGCCTTTGCAATCAGATAGGAGTAGAACATAATATGCTTCACTTTTCTTCATAGACCTGTTTACACGCATCCAGAAGCAAAAGCTTACTGCGTTATAGAATTGGACTGGAGCATTCTCCTCCTGGGAAGCTAACTGCCTCTAAGAAGCTAAGTTCGTAAATCGTCGAATAAGATTCTCTGTCATCACAGGGTAAAATGAAAGAGCTGCTAGCAGACATAGACACGGTTTTTACCGTAAATTACAAAAATCTGATGTGTATGCTCGCCATGAGCGTAAAATTATGCATTGATAAATCCATTTATGTGAACGCTTTTACCCAGCTTTCCTATATTAAAGTTGAAGAAGTATATTGCACCAATGTAAAGTCGCTAAGTTTAGTAGGTTAACGCGTTACCACCGCACCATCTCATGGACACCTACATATGCGCAAAATCAGAAATGCGCATGCCGGTTAAAGAGTTGAATTGTAGTCTGGAAGTCACCAAATCCTTTGCCACATCGCCTCAGCATTACAGATTTCGTGAAAGCATAGTATAATACTCAGCGTAAATAGGTAGCATTGAATTTATTTCCACGCTGAATGACATAACACCTTTAAAATCGAAGCATGACCAGAACAAATACACTGTTGAAACACACACTGATATCTAAGTTGCGGAGAAACCCAGTCAATTTGAAACAGCCGAACGATGTCATCAGAACAGCAAAACATAGAAGGATCCCGAAACGAAGAACAGCGAAAGTGTGCTTTAGGCTTCATCAGTGTCACATATATTTATCAACAATATATCGTCACCTCCTAGTTATCTAGAAAAAATAAACCTGAAATTTACAGGGCAGTCTATTTTATTTATTTTTCGTTTTCTGTTTAGTTTTTCGTATATTTGGTTCCAAACCAAAGATATTTGTTCTCTAATGATAGTTTAAAATAGACGTCCACTCCGTTGATTTTCTCGACGCGCTAGAGAAAGTAGTGAATGTTGTTCGATAATTTAGATTATAATCAGTTCAATAATCAGACCATATATATTAGTATAATTAGTTCAATAATCAGACTAACTTAATGGAATTAAGTATGAAGCACGTTATATGATTTATAAAGCTTATCCTATACAGAGTCTATACACAATGAACCAAGTCGATATGTTATTGCAGAAGTCATGACGAGCTATTTCTTAAACGCTCCTTGTTTCAGTTACTCCTTTACCATATATATATATATGTAATTACTGTTTTTCGTGGATAAAAAGATACTTTCCACTCTGATAAATTTTCTATACTTTATATGTGTATTGATTTTTTTGCGGTATTTGGAATTCTATGTCGAGATCAGACTTCAAAACAAGATGTTGCAAATAAAAAAATGCACTTCCGGCGCTTATACGATTTCGCCTTTTGTTTAAATAAAAAATCCACTAGTGTGCCAGGTATATTTTGCGCCCTATCCAACGAAGACTATGTAAGTGAGAAAACAACTCGAAGACGGTCCAAAAATGCCATCTTGGACCTCGAGGGTGCGCCCGTTCTGGTCCGCCATACGAAATCAGTGACAAGCGCCTAAAAGCACTTTTAAGGGAAAACAGCTTGACAGCAACTCGTAAACTAGCTGAAAACACAGACCGTGCCTCGATGCACTAATGCCAGTCACTTTTGCTCTTTAGGATTTATTCAAAATCAAAGCTAAATCGTCTTTTTCCACTAGAATGTTGGCCACGAATGTGACTTATCATACTCGCCGATTACTCATTGCAAGAAATTAAGCTAATTTAATACTAGATACTTAATCGGGCCAGGACAGTATGAGAAATACCGTTCATTCATTATAGAATATGTACCACTGGATCAAAACCTCAATTCTTCCGTATCCAAGGCCACCAACTTCGCCTATAGTATCACTAATACTGCCACGGACGTAGAAGATGCCATTTAATTGGGCCACATAAACACTTTTGCTTCTTTAGCCTCCACGGACAAAGGGTGAAATCAACTCAAAGTAAGTGGTTCTTGTTTAGCTAAACGTTTTCGTGCAACGATCATATTATTCTTAGGCGTACAACTTAATGGTAAAATATTCGTGAGCTGCGTCTCGTAGCCATGAGATGTGATGTATCGGGTCCGGTCTGAATCGATTATGCTCATACAAAGAGCACCCTCCTCGCATTCATTCCGATCAGCAAAATGACACAAGAGCTTGTACATCGAGGTGTCATCAGGACCCTGGTTCGGAAATTCTTGGACAACTGCTGCATCGCCAATATCCTGCTAATGATAGAATTATCAAATACACACAATGTATGGAGTTACACGACCCAAATTGTGGTATTTGTTCCACGGTGAATTAAGTTGATAAAAACAAAATACGTTACTGTAGTCCTAGACTGGGTTATCAAAGAGATACTCGTCAAGAGATATCAGAGAGAACAGATACGTAAAACGCTAATACAAAATTCTATAACCATTATTATAAATATAAAAAAAATTGACAGACCCTTACAAGACGTGATGTCTGTACTCACCTTTGGCTGAATTGTTTTTAAAGCATTAGTCAGTGTTTCATGCAATGGAAAGGCTCGACTAATGCCCCCATAACAACAGGGAACCGACACAAATGACGCTCCAGACTGAAGGCATTTATCCATCGCGAGATCCGTGGCTTCCCCACAGGCGTGCAGGGACACGCCAACGTCGAAGTGACCGCAAAATCGGTCAAGATTGCATTGACAAAATCGTACATTATTCAAGCCCAATGTTTTAGCGCGTGCTCGAGCCCGATGTAGCGATTCATACTTGTTTTCGACCAGGACTATTTGGCAATTTGGTAACAGATAGGCTACTGCAATAGCCACATGGCCGCCGCCTGAGCAAAAATCTACGATTGTCAGCGCTGAAAAACCGGTATGTATATAGAGCGAAAGAGAGATTGGTTCACACGTTCATCGTCTCTATTAGTATTATTTCGTTCGATTTGATCACTACAAAGAAGGAGAAATAGATTATTACTTTGTTGGACGCATTAAAAATTATCTAAATAGATAGAATAGAAGTATATCAATATATTCGAGTGATGGCCTTCTGAGGAATCATCAAGCGTAGTAGATATGTACTATAATTGTCAGGTATTTTTCACCTACAGCTTCCATTATCGATGAGTGATATCACGGCGTTAACAACATTGCTAATTTGCTCCCTCTTTCGTTGAATTCGTTTTTCAGGTAGGCCTCCAGATTCTGGCCTTACTTCTTCGGGAAGCTCATCCCAGGGGAGTAGCTGATGGAAATCCACGTTCTCTTTGATTAGTGATGGACAGTGCTGAAGTACTCGGAGAAGTTTTGAGGCGTCTTTGTGCTTGACGCGCGTTCTTAGGGACATATTCATTTTGCTCTGTGAATAAAGACACATCGCGGGAAGAGGGAGCTGCGCCACGCGGATCTTTTCTATTCCGTTATGAGTGAGAACAGTGTGGGGATTTACGACTAACTCTGAGTGGATAGTGTCTTTTGACTGTTCTTTTAAACATATCCGCAGTGCCAAAAAAACGGCCAGATTCGGCTTGGTCATATTTAGGTTCAGCATTCTATGATACCACTTAAATACAAGAGGTATTGTTTGGTCAAACACGAAGCGTTGCATCATTTCTTTGAACATGAGATGCACGATGAAAAAGAGAAGCAAGTCCGATAGCGTAAGCGTAATGCCTGCCAATAAAATGAAAGTTATATTATTTCATACAAATCAATATCGTGATAAATAATATCGTGAGGTGATTCCTCGCATTGTGTTTTGCAGAAATATCCGTTACACAAGAGTAAAAATATACCAAAAGCTCAACAACAATTGGAATATTTTCACATGCCTTTGAAAAACATGGTAAAAAAGACTGTATAGATAGAAAATACACCATAGAAATATACACTTTTATTCTATGCATACTCTGACCATCCCTTTCTCACTATTTTTTTTTTACTTTGACAAGAATATTTAACTTTTTAAGCTAAAAGCTTTATAACGGCTACCTTCAACAAAGTCGTGATTAAGTTCCTCAACTTGTAGCATTTGCTTAAGATGCTTGTGATTATGGGTGCGGACCGGAATACGCAAATGATTCTCAAGTAACAGCAGCTCTTGCGGAAACCAACTGGCAATTTGTGCATCCATCTTTTGGGAATACACAGGAAAATTCAACAATGCCGAAGGCATGTCTCGTTCGCAAAATGATGTCCATAGTGATACCTGCCGAGGGATAAAACAAACAATTAGAATGGGAAAAGGCCTTATCAAATAATTAGGGTAACCTACAGAAGCTGAAAAATGTATTTTACACTCAAGCTCAGATATCAAGTCAACACTCTGTCTCCTTTAAACAATCAATGAAAAACACCAGTAGTTACCTGGGCACATGCGGCAAGACACGCAGCTCGAAAGCCAAGAATATCGACCCTACTGTTCTGCAGAAGTATGTATCGTAAGCAGGAGCATAGCCCTGCAATCACTCTCCGTTCTCCCTGGAAATTCACCACAGCAAGAAAAAATTTATAAAGATGTAACTGAATCTGCTATTAACGAGATGAATAACATATACTCAGCACCGTCGAAAAAGGCCGTTTATTAGGGTAAGTCATTCATATTCAAATAACTTATATAATTTAAAATAAAAACGTTATACACTAAGAAAAGCTTAGCTGATATAGCCTTCTATAGTGTCTAATAATTATTATTTTAAGAAGATAGACCGTAAACTCTTCTCAAAGCGTTGCCGCATTACGCCTTTCCAACCCGTACTTTTGACCACTACTAAATCTGTGATATCTTGTTGAAAAACAAAGATTGACGTTTCATTGGTCTAGCCTGTGTCAATATATGGTATATAAAGTTCGTAATATGGTAATGATTTCTTCCACAAAGATCTTAAAGTTCTTACCTGAATGTAAACTGCCGGAAGTTCAACATCTCGTACCTCTTCGGGCGCTTCTTCAACAATTGGCACTTTCTGCAGTGCATTATTGTGCAGTGTAAATTTCCGCGCTTCGGCTGAATCCCCTCTCCCTCGAACTAAGACCACTCTTACCACATCTAATACGTTTTCAAAAGCCAAAGCGTATGCGCACATTGCACTCTCTAGCGTTAAGCTTTTCTCGCTGCCTTGTAAATACAAAACAGTATGCCCTGAATTTTCTCTAGTTGCAATTAAAGTACATAATAATTTATCGCGCTGTGAAAGGGACCAGGGCATGTTGGCTTCCTGCGTTCAAAATATAACGTGCCTGATTGAGATCACATATAAGAAACGACCAACAAATGCGCTGCCGCAGTCACATATTTGTCTGAGATACTACTGTTTCGTTCAACCTATAGCATCATGAAAATGCCAACGAAGCTGCACATTATTCCACTCAGCTGATGCTGCTCATATTGCCTTGATATTACTCACAATCGAGTGGCGTGCGCGGCTCACCGGCTGCCATGGAAGCTTCGCTCTCCATCAGTTTCGTAAATAGCGATCTTTTAAGTCGCCATATTTACAAATCGAATATTTAAAATAATAATTAACAATACAATTCAATCTAGTTTTATTTCGATCTGATTGTTAGCGAATAAAAAAATTACATTTCCGAAATTACTGTTCTATCACTTTCACACCTTGTCTCTCATTTATAATAATTAAATATCATTAACTATGGTTCTCTAAATACTGTTTTGTTCGACAGATACACAAGAAGTTTGGAGAGTAACTTGCTTCAATCCGCTATTGAAACTAAAAGCAATAAGTCCACACATCATAAATAACCCATTAGTGGAAGGAATTCGTACTAACAAATCTTTGTCACTATTAATTCGAACCAAGGCGCTACACTTAGACTCGTATCTGTGTAATTTATTGCTTAAAATGAACTCGTAATTCATTGCTATTAAAAATGCGTAGGAAATACCCTTTACTTCTTTCACATCTAGACATCTAAACATTAGAATCGCATTGGGGATACCAAAAAGCTTTTCAGCCAAGATACTAAACAAACATGTAAAAATATTTGTAAACGTCATTTTTTGAGATACGATGTATGTATGATACGGAAAAGTAGTGTTTTTGACTTACAATCATTTGTAGATAGATCAGTTATTTCTGTGAACCAAATACTTCTGAGTCTACTGTAAAAAAGTACAATCCCGCCACAGTGACATCAAAAGAGTTGTTCAAAAGATTTGTTAACTTCATAAATGCAAAGTGCCATGTGCTCGCCTAAATGCTTTGTGTCAAAAGCCAATAGACAATTAAAACCCAGAGCATGCTTAATTAATTATAGTGACAGCGATTTAACGAACTGAGTGTTAACAGCGTGCATATGACAGGTGGAAGTACGTTGAAATTGTTCGAAGCTTTACATTTAGCCAGAGCACTGCCTTGATACTGAAAAGTCACGTAGGGCCAGAAGATGAACAGCTTCCGTTCACAATAACGTACAGTGCAAACCGACACTGTACTCTATGTCAATAAACCAAATGATATTTGACAATACTAATAGATTTTTTTAAATTATGTAAAAAAAAGTTCAGCACTATTACCTACTATAGAACTACAAAGGTTTTTATTTAGCATTGTACAAGAATAAAAATAGTATGCTCTTAAATTTCGGAAGTTCTAAAGGTTTGTTGTATTATGAATGGGCTAGATCGCTTAGGAAGGAACAACACTTAGTCAATATTATGATAGTTTAATTTCATATAGAAAATCGGCACACTGTCCCGAGGTGCTTGTTCATTGCTTTACATCAACAAATGATTCATAATGAATTTCATCCAGCAACGTAATAAGGCCGGTGACTTGTTATGTGCAAACATATCTAAAACGAACTATCCGCTCGTAATTGTTAATCTAGAAAAGAAACAAACAATTTTGTCGTGGTACACATAGTCAGTTTATTCTCATTACTTTTATTTGTCATTACCTGTAATCGTAATATTATACATCGCAGTGTCACCCATTACTTGGCCTGCAGATCAAGTTATACAAATCGATCTCGTCGTGTGTGTTTTTTGCTTATTCACAAGTTCATGACCTCGGCTGGGCAGCAGCTTGCGCTTTGTGCGGCGTTAACATTCGAACACCTCAAAACAAACTCGAGGAGACGAAAAAGGAGAAAGAAAAGGAAAAATGTATCTTGGAACGGTTGAGTCGATTGGATGTTCCGCTGGCGTCGTAAAATGTCGCCTTTCACAAATGCTGCTCCGTTAGCTTCATCACAATTATCATTACTAATATGATTTGTATCTCATCATCATTATTATCGCATAAATATATATATAGAGGGAGAAAGTCATTTGAAAAACAAAGTCGACTTAACTAAATTTAGCAAAACAATGGCTAAATAATAAAATAAAAAGTAATAATAACAATTCCTGCTGATAGTCATCTTGCCCGCATAATTACTAAATATGTAACCTGTCTGTGATTAATGCAAGGCAATAAGTATACAATATGCGTGGATAGTTATGATAATACCCTTCAATAAAAAGGTTTATGTGAAAAAATGAAAACAATTCCAAGCCATCGACAGCGATACGCTTTGGAATCCCATTGCGCCGCGCATGGAAACGAAGCGTGTACCTGACTGTATATATATATTTTTCCAAAAAAACGGGTATCCGAAAATCACGTATATTCGTATCACTTCTAAAATACAATGGTTTATACTAATAACAATAATAATAATAATAGTACGTATACAAATCAGTCCATAAACATCACTATTTTTGTAATGAACAAAATGCAATAATAATGATGGCTGTCGAAAAGAAATCCAAGCAACTGCCCATTCGAGTCAATGTAGAAGTTGTCCACTATCTTGTGGAAACGGATAAACTCGTCCCGCTTGTCTCGGTCGCAACTGTTCAAGTTTTTATTTTTCTTTCTTTGCTTATTTGTTTTGTTGGTGCTATTCCCGCAATCATTTTAATGTTGTTATATATTGTTGTCAGTATCATTCGTATCTTCACCACAAATACCTTCTTTCACCTGAATGAACGTGGCTCTACGAAGGATAGTTCTTTCACAACTGGCAGCCAGCCTTCCAGGGATAAAACACTGCAGCGCTGCCAACGCGTCCATCCTCCTTTCGGCTGTTATTGGACACAGGCAGTGGGTGACGTTCGTGTCAGTTCGTCAGGGACTGGTTACATCCGGAGATATATCATGTCATATATCAAATATCGCATGCACCGTACAATTTCACTAGTTCTGGTTACAAGATTTTCTCTTCCCTGATTCCTCTTCTGTGTACTAATAATGCCGTTGACACAAACCAATATGATATAAGTCCTTCGCATTTAAACATTATGGCAAAGTAAAGACTCATTGCCGCAAACATTAGACCCTTGCATCGTGTATTACCACCCTACAGGCGGTTCCTTCTTAAGTGCACCGTTTGTCTACTTCACTTTCTTCTGTTGATTATATTGAAATTTTCTGCTCGCCTGTCCTTTTGCGTGAGCACTAGGTTGGTCTTCTGCCGCAGCTTCACCAGTCCCCATCCGACACAATCGGCTCTCATTGACATGTGCCATGTATTATCAGTGAGTCTGTGTATACGTATCTATAGCCAGTTATAAATGTGCTGAGAACATTTTTCTGTCGTATCAATCATTTTGTTTGTTTGCTTCATTCCCGGGTCAGCGCATACGCGCACTAATTTTCAAGCGATTATCATCTAATAGATATTTTTATCCGGCTAGTTCGCTTTTTCCGTTAGTGTTCTTTCTCCTTGTTGCTACCAACCTCCCTTCTCATCAATATATCAATGTAAATTGTCACGAGTGACAGTTTGTCATGTGCGTTTTAGCCGCACATTCGCACACCAACCACTATATATTCCACCGAAATCGACGTGCGCGACGAAGCACGTTCCACCCGTCTCGCACTGCCTATCTATGTATATATATATAATCCGAAATACCTCCTTTTCTAAGCGTTACCCCCCAGAATCCGTTGAAATTCGTCAGCGACAACCAACCAAATGTCTTGTTGGATGCCGCTCTTGGCTTAATCAAACCACTTCGAGGTATCGAGGAACGGCCGGTATCATGGTTCACCAATTAATTGAAGACATTTACTCCCTCTAGCCCCGCTCCGTCTGTTACCAGAAGGACGACGACGACGACAACAACAACAACGACCCGATCTGCAATATGAAAACCACGGGCGCTTCTTTTCGTTGCAATACGCCATGCACAACTCGTGTCCATCTGGCCGCCGTGTTCGCTGATGCCAGTCTTTTACAACGATGTCCCGCACTAATTCTTCTCAACGTTGCTGGTTAGTTTTTTCTTGGCGATGATATTACGTAAGTGCTGTTTGCCATTCCTCGATTCCCGTTGAGTCAATCGTCCATTAACGGTCCGTCCAACTGACACTTGAGTGGTAGCGTTGGTCTCGTTTGAGAAAGGAGACTCAATCGTCGCCTTCACCTTCACCCTCGCTGGCTTCCTCCTCCTCGACAACGACGACGGCTTCATCATCGGCCTCACTCTCGTCCTCTTCGCCGTCCGATTCCTCTTCGAGGCCATTCTCCACCTCGATGTCGGGCACGAGGAAGTACTGCAGCGGGTTAGGCCACATATCGTCCTTAATTACCTCGGCAATATCATCGGCTGAGGCGTCCGCGTGGTCCGTGAACCAGGTGAAAAAGGTTCGGGGCTGATCGTAACGCCTCTTGCGTTGGCCGCTAGCGCCATTGTTCTTAGATGCCTCCTTGTGTTTAGCTGTTAGGTCCATATTCGGCTTCCACTTAATAAGGGTTGAGTTCGATGACGGATCGCCTATATTGCGAACAAAAAGTAATGACAAAAACGACAGGATTTTTAACTAGGTCGATATTATCGTGGAAAATCAAAAACATATGCTTGAGATTCAATATGTGCTTTTGCTGAAATGAATGAAAGGCGTTTTTACCGGTTGAATCAGACATCATAATAAGCCATGAAAAACAAATGGAGCTCACCTGATGTTGCAAGGTGGAATTCCTTGACGAGGACATCATTCTCAAAGTACGGATTTTCCTCAAAGTGGAACTTGATCCTGTATCCTGATTTAATATCTTCGAACTCCTCAACCTCAAGCTTGCGGAGATGTTTCAGGCATTCCTCTTCTTCTTCATCAAGGATTGCTGAAATCTGCGGGTGATTCACGAACTAAAAAGCAGGGAGCACCATAAAATTTTAATTAACTATCTTGTATGCTCTCGTAGATTAAAAAATGGCAAAGTGTATTTTGATACTATAAGTTCTTCCCTGAATTGAATTATGAGAAATAATACATTAAACTTTGTGACCTTCCCACATCGAGACATACATGAACCAGGTTGAAGTCAACTCACGTCCTTCACAATCGAAAATACTACTGGATACTACGAAAACTGATAGACGTCTTGAAGTTGTAACGTGAAGACATATAATAACTAGGAGCTTAAAGAGCGCTTTAGACTTAAGTTTGTAATACACAATGACAAATACGAGCACCCCAGATACACTAAAGTGTTTTACTTGCAGCAAGATACCTGGTTGTAAATGTTTTATGTTTTATGCTAACCATAGTGAGCTTATAGTTTTAAAAGATCTTACAGTTTGTTATTAAAAGCCAAGTAAGGTTGTACACGGCGGAAACCGAGCGAAGAGAGGTGTGTCAATTAGACGAAAACAATAAGATGAACGGATCCATGAAATTGTATAAGCAACTTGCATATCTAATTATTGGCAGCTTCATTCTCATTAAATTCATTACACGTCGATTGGCAGTGTACACAAACAAAATAAACACTAGGCCTATCCCCGGCGCTACCTCTTCTTCGAATTCTCAATTTTAACTTTCAAACTTGTACCAATAGCATAGAGGCGTGAAGTGTTCGTTTTTCTTGGTACTTCACTATTCAAGAAACAACTGCAGTTGCCTGAATGGTTCAAGCGGCTTGAGGCTTTAAAACAGTAGCCAGCCAGTAATTAATTCCAGATAGTTAGATTGCGTTACCGTCAACAACTTTTGAAACCAAATCTAAAATTAGTCTCGCTGGATCTAATGGCTGCGATACATCCTAGAAAAAAAAATGTAAAAAAAACGAGACAAAAACGGACAGAGTGCGGCTATAACGAGAATTTAGCAGACGACGACCGAAATGTTAAAGGGTGGTTTCTGTCTTCGTCTTCGCTGAAATCGCTTTCGTGGGCACAGTTTGATTGTATTCTACGCATCCCTCTCTATAAACAAGGCACTTCTCAGTCTCCACAAGCATTGCTGCTTTTGGTTAGATTCTACTTTGATTTATTCTGTTTTTGTCGTCGCTGTTCCCGGTGTCCGATTCAAACGACTCAGACAGATGAGGACGGCTCCGACAGTCAGTAAGTGGCCAGCAATTCGGCACCTGTACCGAACAGCCACACGGCACCGACAGCACAACGTCATAAAAAGAACAACTCGAGGGAAAGAGGGACGTTGAACGCGGCGAATAGTGCAGCCTGTTCCGGAGCGCCCACCTGAGAGGTGCCGGTTGTCGTATTGGCACTCGTCTTCAGTTTGCCCATTCACAAATGGTAGCTTGAGGGGAAAGGTTCCCAGTCTAGTTTAAGTGAGAACCTTTCTGCAAGGGTTCACGTTGACCAAAACGGTCACGGGGAGAGGCAGGTATGATTCTCATCTTGACAAAAAACCAAAAACAGCGACAATAGTTATATGAATAATAGTAATAGAACAAAGTAAAAACAGCCCCAATTTACCAGTAAGTGATAACCACCTTTAGAGTATATGCGCATGGTATTAAAAACAAACGTAACTTATTCTTACGCAACCGATAATATAAATGTTATTGTTTAAGCAAGGATAAATAATTATAGTACCTTTAGTTTAGAAATGTACCGACATTATTCGATTCTTTTGGATGCTCGTAGACAGTGAAATCATAGTAAGCAAGGTGAAAACCCGGTGGAGTCCCACTGAGTATTACAATCTGTTGGTTAAGATGGTATCATTGTTTTTCACAAACGTCAAGATTTGGAGAAAATGAAAACTATCAGATTTTATATGAAAAGACAATTATTCTAACCACTAGGAAGCACATTTTTCGTTAATATGCTTTTATGTTGTTTGCGCCATTGAATGATTATGTTGCCGATATCTCAGGCGACGCCTCTTTTTCCCAAGACGCACTGCCAAAAATTATATCCGCATCGGTCTTGCATGCACTTTACATGTAAGAATAGTAAACTGTACTTTTTTTCAATGCATCCGTATGTCTATCAACAATGTATATGCGCATAAGTTCGGCTACCCCAGACAATAATAGTAACCACTGTTGCCAACAAGTTCATATAATCTGAAATTTTTTCTGCGCCAGGCAATACTCGGAAGCATTTACTTTTCGAACCACACCAATACTGCTACAAAAATTACTTTTCATTTGTGTTCGATATCTGCCTTCCACTTTTTCACCCGATAGCTTGATCATAATATATCATCAAAGAGGACCACACAGCAGCGATTGTCATAGGTCGCCACATCAGCGTTACCTGTGTAAAGACAACCCCCAAGAACTCATAGCAAAGCCTAGCGGTAACACCGACCACCGGCCGCTCGTTGCCTGCTTCTTTTCTATGGCAAGCGCGGCGGCCTGCTGGACCGGACCGTATTACTTCAAAGCTTCTATCTAGTGGCAGGCTACACGATGCCGCTCAGCGCTGTCGGTTCAGCTAATATCACTGTTAGGGGTCTCTATAAGCAGCAAAGAGGCTAGAGCATTGGCAATAATCGACAATAGCGACCCTGCTGTATGAGACGAACCGGACCAGCCACATGAGAATATATATATATACAGCAAACCGAACAGTGCAAGCCAGCACACACAGAGAGCGGCAAACACCACGTCGAGCCATGGCGCAAGCATGCACAACTCGTTCAATTTGCTAGGCCTACTACAACAGACGACTACGGCAGCAGGCCGCTCGCTCACTGGGTACCGGCCGATAGCAGCAGAAACAGCGACAGCAGAGTGTCGCGCCGCACTACCACGACGATAGCCATAGCGCCAATGGGCTAAGCGGTGCGGACCGCTTGTTGCCGTGTCCTAGCTAACCTATGCAGTAAAGTCCAGATATACAGCGCTGTCTATGAGTATTACAGGGGAGCAAGCAAAGCCGGCAACGCAACGATATTACCGCTGAGCTGAGCCAACCTGGCCATGCGTTTACTATGTTATGGCTACCGTACCTAAGACTGGCTTGTTACCTGCTGCTTGCCTAATCAAACGCATAAAGCAGGCTATTGACTGTGGCAGCAATAGCGACTATGAGGGTGCCACAACCGTCATTCATTTGTTTCGTATCGCACACAACACTTACCGTAGTTTCCCAGAAGTTCGGGATCTTGGCGATGAGCTCGTTGCGCTTGTCGAAGTACGGCTTACGCTCTTGATTATACTTCTGTTCGACCTTGAGTATCTCCTCAGACGCTTTCTCGTTCAAGGCGTCAATCTCGTTCTGGCAGGCGTCGATATCCTCGAGCGCCTTCTGCGTCTCCGCATCATAGTCGCGATCATCGCCACCCTCAACCTTTGCCTTCTTCGGGCTGGACGCGGACATTTTCACTTTGCTAATTGGGGGGGAAGGGTGGGTTTACCACTTGATTTACTTACAGCTAGTAGTTTATACGAATCGAGGCGCGAGCCTGTCGTCGTCGTCGATCTCGGTCTTAATGTAAACTGTCGTCGCGCTTACACGCTTTCAGCGGCTACAGCAGTAGTAACAATAAGTCTTCGGCTTTGCCTGCCTTAAGCTCTAGCTCCGTACACAACAGCACTTTCGAAAGGCGTCGACAAGCGGTAGCAGCAATCGTTGACTCTCGCGCAACTGCTACTGTTGTGCAAACTAGCTAAAACCCTACAGGCGAGTTTAGCGACTCAATGACGATTAGCAGTTTCACTCGTAAATATAGCACTCGAACACCGCGGCGAGACTACACGAGATATGCGAGACTTTCTGTCTGACTCCCACGAGCACACAGCGATTGGAGCACCGTGGAGAAAGAAGCTCCCAGCAGTCACCACTAGGCACCGGCAAGCACAGGCGCCCGTACCGGCAAACACGCTTTGTTGTTTGGCTAGCCCGCCAATCTGGCGTGAAGCCATTTGGCGCACTATTCAAGAACAACTTGCGTGCAGATCGGCCCGCAGAATCCTACTTCGACTGGACTAGTTAAAACAATTACTGCGGTTCTAGCAGTAATCGGCGAATGCTTCTTCGGACGTAATTAGGATAGTTGCGTTTCGCAAATTGCGAATTCGAATTTGGCGCCGCCGTTCTGACAGCTACTAGCCCGTTTAGTTGGGGGCTAGATACCGAAGGAAAACATAGTCGCGGGGAGTTTCGTAGCCTTTGCAGAAATTTTCTTACAAAAAAAATTCGTTTGTCCCTTTTGAACTGCCAATTGTAGCTTGTAAGTGGCTAATAAGTATGCGCTATTGTTGGATATTGTTATCGTTTAATAAAATTCGAAACCAGATAAGCGAAGCAGCGTGTGTCGGTACTAGCGTGTTAGCTGTCCGAAGTGCGGACGAGGATAATTTCCTATCCAGATGATCAATGTTTTCGTGCAAAATGACGGTAAATAGCATTGTGCATCTCTAAACGTAAGGGTTAGCAATCATCCCGCAGTAGCAAATGCAAACAAACCTTTCTGACGTACGAAAATTTATTCGAATTTAAATACGATTCATTTTAACGAAACTTGACTGAAATCTTTTGGCAGTAGGTAGTGAGAAAGGCTACGTAATTAGACTGTTTGTATAGGATCTGGAATTACAAGGGTCTGTTGTTTTCACCCATACGCCTCAAACGTGGAACTCCATTTGTATGAATGATTTCCGAGGTTTTTATCATAACTTCGTATTAACGCACCAATATTTTTGCTCTCCTACGGGATTCCATTCAAATAAATCGTGACTAGCTAAGTATATTCAGCTGGTTACAACAGAATGTTTATTCTATTTTTCTCTTTATTGCCAGTAGTGTTTTTAAGATACAACACAGCAATAGAGTAACATATGTATACCCCAATTACGCACTATACCAGGAAATTAAACAAATAACCGAAAGCGCAGACGATATTCACGCAAACACACACAGGCACAACTGACAAAAATAGACAATTCCTGCATCATTTCGTCTCATCTTCATAGTTCTTTTCTATAAACTACTATAACTCCATATAGGACACGCATCTAGAACGGCGTTAAAATACACTAAAAAAAAACTGCGCTTTCGACAGAAGTGACCGTAAGGACATTCAATCTAGAAGATTATGAATCTTATAATTTAATTTCCAGAATGTATCCGAAAGTTCCCTTCATTAAATAGGGGTTTGAAGAGGAGAAACTAAAGAACAGTCAATCGCAGACTTATAGCAAATGATGAGCTTCAAGGTAGTGAATATATTGAAACGGTATCAAGTTCAGAATGATGCTCAGTAGCATTCTACATTACACATGAATATTTATCTAGATCTATATGCCTTACTTGACAAACATACAAGCAATATTTGTCAGAAGTGTATTATACAAATGTATTGCAAGTGTGATTGGTGAATGCCTCAGGTTCTTAAATATGATTTTATGTAGGCAGAACAGAACCAAAAAAAAAGAGTAATTAAACTCAGCACGGATAAAGATTTCCTTATTATTAGAATAGACAATTTGGTATATTTATTGACGCCACTTAACGAGTTAACTGATGTGCTCATCATTATAACCACCAATGCTCAATCGAATAAATAACGCTCGTTATTCTACGTTTTTCTTTCATGACAAGGCGTGCAGACAAGAAAGAGTTAACGATTGCTCCACCAAGATGCTGACCCTTGAAACGATCCACAAATCGCATCTAGAGCAACTTAATGTTTTTGATGCTGATGTGACAGCAAAGTTTTGTAAGCTGGCTCTAGAAACCCTTCAAGTCCATGGCGATCTCGCGAGGAATGATGAACTCTACGGCAAAGCCGCATCAAGATTAAATGTAAGCTCAACCTATTCATAATTATAAGGATATCTCATACATTATATGCTAGGTATATTTACTCGATTATCATTGGTTTTCCAGTCAGATGCAGCGGTTGTTCGACAATGTGTCGAAGCATTAACAGCCCTATTTAAAATCGCTGCTCGGAGAGGTTTGGCACGGTTACAAGAGACCCTTGTCCTGACCAATTTGTCACAAAGTCTTGTGGACATTATCGCTGAAAGCTATTCAGAGGTGAGACCGATTTCTAATAGTTCTTTTCAGCACAATATTGTTCTTTTTTGGTCACAACGACAAAATATGATCGATTATGATTAAATTATTGCCCATATCCTAATAAGCAACTTCCGTTTAATGGGATTTCTCTCTCTTGCGCGTTAAATTAAATGTGCTAAATAATAGAATAAGAAATTAGCGCAACTTTTTAACAGCTTCTATGAAGGTACTTTGTGTGCACTCAAACTCGGATAATACCCTTATGCAGATGCAGTATCCGCATTCTCCACATGAGTTTTCTACATGAGGGAGATTTTTGTGTACTACTGCTTCTATTTACTATATATATCATTACTTGTTAAAATTAACTAGCTCTCACTGACTACATTTGTTCTTCGTGTCGAACATTCGCAACAGGTGCACGAAGCGTTAAATCAGCACCTTCGACTCATTCATCCTGTTCCGATCTCCTACTGTGGACTCGAATGGCGTTTGGGAGCAGTGGTAGCCTCACGAGCAGTACGAGCAACCATGAAACCGAGATTAGTCTTGCAGTTTAGCCTCATGGACTGCAACGGCCAGAATAATAAGGTCTTTTCACTGAATGATAGGTTTTTCTTATAAATAGCTGTGAGTGTTAGTTAGAAAGGTGCATAGGTTAGACAACTTTGTGGTGTCAAGCTTTGTCACCTTTAATTTCATTATGAAATTCAATCAAATATTTTAAAATTTATATGGCAAACTCTTTGAAATTACAGGTTTTTAGTCATAGATTGTACTCCTTAAGTAGCTGTTAGCAGACGTTGGTTACTACCTTTCTAACCTTTCTAGTTATCTCTTGCTAATAACCTTGCTAATGAGGTTCCTTCCGACATAAGAAATATTGTTTCCTTTTCAAACTTAATAAAAGGACAAGACTTAGTTTCAGACATTTGTAGCGCGTCAAAGATGTTAGTAATGCCGGTGACTCAAAAACTCACTTGGGAGGCAACATTTGTGTTAAGGATTAGAATCCTTCTGTTTACGATTATTATTCCATGTTTAATTAAAGCAAACGAGAGGCATACTTTAATTTCCACAGGTGAACGTGGAATGCAGTGTCGATAATCTTCGGAAAATGCGCGATGTCTTGGAAGAGGCGCTACAAATAGCAAGAACGCGCAAAATTCGAAAACTTGCCCATATGCTGATCTAGATGTCGCAATTTGTCTTCAGTAGCCAGATGTTCAACCCTTCAATAAACGCTGAAGGGGCAATTGGGGGGCACAAATCAATGCTTATATCTCTGAAACCGCCATGGCCTCTATTGTCTAGGTTACCGAAACGACTAGCCATTGCCATGTATTAAAAACACACAGAAGTAATGCGTTGCATATCCTCTAGTCATAAAATATTATTCATTTGTACAAATAAATGAAAACATCAGGTTACATACAATTGCTATGTGTCCCTCATTATGCGCAAGTAAGGCGAAAAACTTTACAAGATACCGCCGTTTCAAATATTGATTCTAAATTAATTTAGACTAAGTAGTAGTAACACACATTCTATTCCCTTGCATGTGGAGGTCGTTTAAATCTTACGCGAGAATAATCTATTTTTTCTAATATGTGACAAGTATCCAACTAGATTATGCAATATATACCAATTTGGAAAAGTTGAAAATACTTCTGGCTTACTCGTATACAGGGCGAGTCAAAAGTTACCGAACAGTTTGAAAAAGCTTCATGACAATTACAAAGTCTTCATTACACATGTGTTGAAGTAACGAGAGTGGATAAAAATGAGCGAATTTGACTATGCAAGAGATTCGTGACGAGAACATTTTTATATTATTTCTATATTCAAATATTACCATTTATAATGCTATAGTGTTTATAGATGTTATTTTAAATTCAGTAGCTATAAACATGACTGCCCTGATCATTCAAATGGTTTTATTGATTAATATCGGAATATTCTTTAATATGTTTTTACAACACGCTATTATAGGAATGAAGAAATCATATTAAAGTGCAGACTTAAATCCGTTTCCAGTGATTTTTGCTTTTTCCTGCTGCGTTAACAGACGTGTGATGAACACTCTATAGCTGTGACAAGTGTTCTCTCAAACAGAAGCGTGTTTCTTTATGCTCGGCTAATATCTGTAGTTGAATAAATGTCAAGGGTCAAATACGATTGACTCGGAAAATGTGCGAAAAAATACTATCGTATGTTACCATTTCACGAATTGCTAATCGCCAGCCAAGGCTATAAATGTGACTGGAAGCTAAAGCTCGTCTCTGTACTTCTAGTAATATTTAGACTTTTCAAACTATATAATAATATTTCTTCTGCATTTCCCTTCTGAATTCTGCAGGTGACTGTTCAGTTGGTTCGGTAGACCATTAATTAAATTATATTTTGTCGTTATTGGATTTAGACTCTAGCTTTTTCTGTTTGGGTAATATCTCTATAAATAAAAAGTCTATGTCTATAGACAGAAATTTATAGTTACCAGGTGTTTTACTGCCTATGCACCGATAATAAGTGAAAAATAATATAAGCAGCAGATTCCATAAAGCATAGCACGCATTTCAAGTAGCTCAATTATGCGATATTTGTTTATGACTCAATCATTATTCTATGAAAACACGGTGCGAAAGAACTGGCTCCTGTCGTTTGTGTTTCTGTCGTTACATTTATATTGCGAAAGGCGCAAAACCGTTGTACTCCAGCCATACTACTTCGCTCGTTTCGCAAGCCTGTGACGTATGCAAAATGCACAATTCAAGTAGTACGACCTAAATCCGGGCGTTGAAAATCAAAGCATCATCTTAAAACTGAAGTCAATTTTGGCTCATAACCTCTGCTTCGATAATATTACTCTATATTTATTAACTGCATTATACAGAAAAGATATGTCTCAAGCAGATATGTATATCGAGCTAATGGATAGCACGGAGTAAAATTGTCTAAGAAACTAAGGATAATCGAATTTTAAGGTAAAGGCGCTAGATAAAGGATTCTATAGCATAATCTGCATCTACAGTTACTATTCGGTTTTTGGCAGTTTCTTTTCTAAGAAAGGCCGTTGTGAAGCAACGAGTAAACTGTGGCAGCTTTCAATGCATTGCGGTGAGCTTCCAGGTTGGTCAGCACTAGGGGGCGAAGTTGAAACTCGAGTTAATGTGAAAATGATAAAGAAACTATATACTTAGTCTGTCAAGTAAACTCCAAAGTTAAGCACTGATTAAAGCAAATAAAGTTAAGCACCAAACTGATTAAAGACAAATTTGTAAAGACATTGTTGCGTAAATCTGAATTATGTGTCTTCAACGTTTCTCAGCGTTACCTAAAAATTAGCGTTGAAAATGCATGATACGACATTTTGTATATATAATCTTTATTTCTAGAATATCCAGCAGTGCTCTCGCAGTTGGGGAGGCGTTATTATCTTAGTTCTGCACATTAGTTTTTTAACTACGCTTCTGACAGACAGATTTCGCTAGCGTTATTTAATGCTATTAGGGTAAAAACTATACTAACAAATAGGTAAACATCGTAAATAAAAGATCCTATATTATACACCTTTACTTATGCGGTGTTTTTCTCATAACAAAGAGTCGCCTAAATATTATCTAAGTTTCATATTCATTGCTATGATTTTAGAGAAGGCGATATATTGCTTTCTTTGTCAAATATGGTTTTGTATTGTTGTAGTTGTTCAGTTTTGTCATCGTTCTGCAGGTGCCTTTCCACGCGTTGTTCTTGAATAGATTTATTAGTTGGCGGAGTCCGACGCTTGGTCATCCATCCTTCTAAATTATAACCTAAAACAAAAAATACGTTTTACATTTTGTAAGATACTTTTTATGTAGAGGCGAAATGTTCTTACTTTAGCCTTTTTTAACATAGCATTGAAAATCTATGTCCATGATCAGCGTAAACAGTTCGATATTATTATAAAATATTATATATAAGATGTTATAAAATAATAGAAGATTAATTATTTCTTTAATACCATATTTTCAACAGGTCAATGGGGAACTCCGTTTTGAATACCCTTTATGACTTTTTAAAATTTCAATTTACTACCTGTTTTGCAAATGCCATATAAAAATGCCTTAATGTGGACCTTGCAAATTGCGTAGGTACATTTTTTCACACTTTTCTATTTAATTATAGATGTAATAGAAACTGCATGTGAAACCTCTATACCTATAGCACCAACGACGGCTGCAATGGGAAATGTGATGTATGGTCCATAGGTGCGTAGAGCCACCCATAGGGGCCACATTTCGAGACGGTGGATTCAGGTGGATGAGAAGTGAGAATCAAGGAGCCTATCCTGTAAAATGTTCATGGCGGATAGAGTATATAACAGGTCCAAAACTGTAGTACGAGGCCAGCACCTCATACTGAGTATCCAGCAGGTCTGCATGAATAATAACATGTCAAATCTTTTATTAAAAAACGCTCACGTAACTTTCTTCTCTACATTTTCTTTACTGCAAATTTCGATATATACAAATATAGATATTATTGATTATTGTATATATATATATATATATAAATAATAGGTGAAAAAATGCCAGGAGTTCGACGTATTTTACAGAGTTCATCAATATGTTTAAACAAGGTCAGTAGTACTGATTTTGAAGGGTAATCATTCTACCTAATCTTAGACAAATCCGGTTCGAGTGTTTCGACCATCGTATAAGACGTAACCTTGAAAACGAATGTTATTACTATTTTTATCATTATTAGCTACTCATCTCTAACATGAAACTGGTTATAAACAAAACATTCAAATCTACTTGCATTTGTACATTTCGATATCTTGAATGAGATTATAAATTGATGGATGAGACCATTATACAAAACGTTTTACTCTGCTATTGCCTTTTACTCCACGTTACGCGCTCTTGTAAGAAAGTAAATCATGCACAGTGAACCCAGCAGTTTTTGCTTTTCCCCTTATTTTTCTCATATAAACAGTTATCACAACTCACCAAGACACTAAAGTTCACGGAATAATAAAAAAAAAAACAACAAGCATATATAAATTAACAGTGAAGTAGATGTTCCAAGGCTGGACGGGAAAGATGTATAGTGACGAACGCGAAAGCGCTGCCATGATGGCAGTGTTCGAATCAAAATAGAAGAATTTGTCGGCTGCTTTAAATGAAACCCGCTTAAATTAAAACTCATCCTCTAAATTATGCAATCGCTTCGGGGTATTAGGTTTTGTAAAGAGCACTTAAGGGATACAACCTCTGTATTGAATCTGGAATCAATGCAGAATTATTCTGCACTGTTTTACCATTCATGTTTTGTTTATTAATAAGCGAAAATTGACATTTATTTAATTTCAAAAACTGAATAATAAGCCATGGGCATTCATACTGAATATGGGGAAGATTGAAGTGTTTTCCTCTATAGAGATTCAACCTCAGACCTCAGAAAACTCTCAGGGACCTCAGAAATAGATAAAGATAATTATATATATATATATAATATAGAGAGATAATTGATAGATTCCAACTTATTTACACTTAGGCGATGCGTTATGCCATCATGATGCAGTTCGTTGTCGAATAAATCCTCGTAATTGGATAACAGACAAAGCAAGTAGCAACGGTCGGTTTGGCACTTTGAGAAATTGATAGAGCATTTTATTGGTCAAAAAATGATAAAACGTTTCGTTTCCGCCCAATTCCGATTCAACATGAATTCAGCATGAAGGCAAAAACAGCTCTCACTGCGACTGATCCTAAAAAAGTATAAAGCTACTAATTTAGCTTAAATGGTGTTTCCATCATTCGAATTTGCTTTTTGTTCAAATCGTTTCATTAATATTTTGAGAACGGCCTTACATCACGAGAAGACATGCCCGCGGGTAGGGTACATAGTCCAGCAACTCGAACTTTGTTTAATTGTTTTCGACAATTGCGTGAAGTGCAGCAAGATTGATCTAGCGAAGCTACAGTTACTCTGAATCGGTTTTGCATCTTTCAGACGGCCCGACTTGGTCCTGTAACACTCGTCATCGACTGCTTCAGGTGACTGCTAGCAAGCAATCCACCTACTTATCTGATGAAAATGATTATATGTAACTTCAACAAAAAAGAGCTTACAACCATTATTAATATGATGTCTACCGCTTTTTGCTAATTTACTAAATTTGCCTGTTGTACATGTCATACGCAAATGAGGCAAAATGCAAAACTGAAAAATCGCTGAAGCGAATTTTCTTAAGAAATGTTTTTCAATGGCGGATCTCATAAATAAAGTGCTCATTTGAACAAAGTTCAGGACAATGCATACGGGCGAGAAGAAATTATCACGCGGATTCTCAAAGTTCAATTGTGAATTTAATAATATCAGAGTCAGGTGTATGTTTTCGATTAGGGGTATTGGAATTACTATTAGTTAATTTACCATAGAGCTTTGACAATAAAGTTAGCTCACTAGCCTTGGGTCCATTAAGAATAAAATGTATGAAAAGGCTATCAGGCTTACCCGCGAAATACAGGCGTCGTGATAGCACTGTGAAAAACTTTTATTAATGAAATTAAGTGCCGTGCCGACTCGAGCTCATTCAAATATCGGAGCTTCATTTATTTTCAGGTAACTTCGTAATGTTGTCGAGTTATAATATTGTTATTATTTGCTGCTTTTGTTGATTGATTATAGCCGATGAAATGATAGCATTCTTTTGCGATTTGAAGAAGATTATTATGAAAACCGTATCTAACATAGAAATTCGGCGTAGCTGAGTAACCATCAACTTCGCTTTGGTCTTCCATAGCGTATGTTCTCAGTTTCCAAGGGACCGCCCATAGTATAAAGCGTTCTTCTATTTAGCTAGTAACTAGCAAAATTAGAGCTTGACGAGATTTAGCCAATTAATTACCTCTTAGTTTGCCTGTATGGCCATGGCCTTTTTAAGCACCACGATTATTTCGGAAGCTCTATTTTAAAATATTCTAGCCACCTCCTAATCCCGTTGAGTCGATGCTTTGGAAGAAAAGAACACATTAAAAGATGATTTTACTTAATTTTTCTATTGGAACCAAAGTAACATGTATTTTATGCGCTCAGGGGCCAATGTTTTACTGTAGAATAACCTTTGCAGCGTCTTGCTTCGCCCAAGTTTTTTTCTAGCGTTCTATTTTCTTCATGTTATCCGCCCCTGGCTGAATGCTGCTATGTACACTTTACATTCATACATCTATCTATACGCTTATAGAGAATGATATGTGTTGCGTAAAAGTGTAATCGCATATTACTTCCTTTTGCTGCAATGGCGCCATCAAGAGCGTTCTAGCTTCCCAGGCTGCTACAGCTCGTTGGCACCGATCAACTGGGCTTGAAGCGGCTCTGTTTGCTTTACTGTTAATACAGTTCTCCTGGTTAACTCCCGTTCTCGGTTGGTGCCCTAAAGTATCTCCTCAATCCAAGTGCATTTTTCCTCTATTCTTCTACTTCCTTCGCTTCTACGATGTTTCCCGTCAAGCGATATTTTCTTCCATTGCCGTTCTGCTGCTCTCTCTTGAAATGTTCCCAAACCCCACTTTGCGTAAAGACTTACACCCCCCCCCATCCCCGGTTTCTGCTGATGCTGGCGGAGCAAGCTTTCTTTGACAAGGTTTTGCGGGGAAGGACGAGGGGTCGAGAGTCGCCTTCTCGAATTCTCTTGATCCCCTTTCCTCCCTGACTCTCCACAATTTTCTTCTCACTTTGATTCTGCCTACTACCCCTCCATGTCGTCTGGCGAGGAGCTGATGCTGGCTGCCCGCTTGGTCATTTCCATTTACGTACATTACAGTAGTTGCCCTGCCGCAGCCCGTCTGCTAGTGCGTCGGCGGGCTTATGTGTGTGGCTCTCGCTATTGCTACCGCTGGTACAGCTATCCGGCCATCAGGGCCACCGCCACGACAGGCCTTAGCCGTCACTCGGCTCACTCGTCGGTACACGCGCGCAGGGGAGAGAAGCGACGTAGGGAAGTGACGGAATGTAAGAAAGGAGGCAGAAAGTAATAGAATGACGCAGACTGACTAAAAGAGACATACATGCTCACCCATTTCTCTGCCTCTTTCTTCTCTTTGTCTATTTTTTATTTACTTATTTTTTTATTTATTTTCCTTTTTAGCTTCCTTTTCCACTTCTAAGTCCTGATTCCTCTGGGTTTAAGTACTGTTTTGGTTGTGGCGGCAGCAGCGCAGTCTGCTGTCGAGAGCAAACCCTGTCTCGTTGCCTGGATGTCGCCGTAAAGGAATCTACGCCGACGGTTTGAGGCGTTGGGCAGGCAACAAAGGCAACAAAAGGGGACTTTGCGAAATTTCCCAGGCCTAACTGGTCCTCCAATGAGCACCGAAAAGCCAGAAGTGAAGTGCACAGAGAACGAGCAAGATAAAAAGAAGCTATATCGGTTGTGGATAGCAATTGATCTCTTGATCCCCGACGCCTTCTTCCCGCGGCCCTCCCCCAACGTAGGGAGACCAGCAGGGCTACAGACGCTTGCTCCGAAAGATCCTTGCTCTTTGGGAACTCTATTCTGCCTGCTTCCCACTCAGTTTAGCGTTTGCACCATTGTGTGACCCGGTCTAGGTTGGGATCGGGCTCTCGTTTTAGGCTTCGGTTCATGCCATCGCGCTTTTACTCTAGCTGGCCGATAGGCCCCTTTGTCGCCAGCCGCCGACTTTCCGCCTCGCCTTTTCCAGTTCTCCACTCAGTTATCCCTATATCGAAGTCGTTCTTCACTATCTTGCGTGCCTTGTTCGTTATTCGCTGTACTGCGGTGTCTACTAGTCTGGTCGCTCGAAAACGCGACGCAGTTACGAACTGTGTCACTGCCTTGGGTGTCCCTATTCCGTTCTTGCCAACATCAAGCAATGTTACTGAGTCGACGTAGCACCACTGCTGCCAGCGCCACGACTCCCGCTACTATTATGTATACGGCGGAAGCAGAGCGAGAAACATCTAGAACAAAAAAGAGCAATCACAATGGAGAGCGTTCTTTTTATTTCGAGCGATCTCGTTGTCCAGTATCGCATCGCAATCCGTTATGTCTTAGCGAAGAGCGGATTCGCCCGGCGAATGCGATAATTTCCATCGGGCTGATTTCATTCAGAACAGCGCGTATTGGTGTCCATTTGCTTTAGATGGATACCCGAAATGATATGTTTCACTGTGATTCGGCCTAGCGCGGATAATAGATGAATGTACATACACGCTTCGTAGGTCCGACAGATTCGGTGAACGGCCTCGTAGCTGATGCTGAAGATCTTGGTGAATACCTTCCGAGAAGAACCGAATAGAGAATGTAAATAGAACATCCTGCATCAAATGGTTTGTAAATTATCGTAAGATCTTTTCGCATATATCAAATATATGAAAATGACTTTCTGCAAGGCAGCACCTGATAATATACTACTACAACTAGAAAACCATATATACACGAAAATTAAGCGCTATGGGTTGTTTATTAAGAACAAAAAAATCATTTATTTATACAATTTGCTCATCACTCAGGTATCGTATATGTGTATAAACGAATACGGCGGTAGACGCCTAGACAACGGAACGATCCCTGTCAAAAAAACTGTTTCAACCATTTCATTTCATTCTCTCGACATTTAAAATCCAATTAAGTAACGCTTCATGGCCATCGCGTCATACCTGCTCACCTTTAACCGTTTACCAAAGCGTAACAGGCTAGAATGCACATCGTCAGTATACAGAAAACTACCCTAAAAGAAAAAATCTAATAAGATTATGTAGAAGACTGTTAATGCTTGGGTTTGCGCTTCGCCTTATATGCATATCCAATGTAATTCTACCAAGTTCAGTGGTGCAACCTTGGAAGTATTTGCAGAGCCCAGTTGTATTCGTACGGCAAAGTATAAATCAATTGGAATTAACATTCGTTTTTTACATTAGGCCCAACATTGGCTTCAAGAAAATTGGGCAAGTAAATACTTTTGGTTAGTGGGCACCTAAAAAGGTCCTAGTGTAGGCCTTCAACTGAACGGAGATAACGGTTTATTCGAATCGTCAATATTTGCGTGGGTTATAACTTTTAGACAGAGTAATTTTGAATTAACAGTGTAGGTGGATCTGATTTAAAGCATACTTGAACCGGATTACCTCTACATAGAAATCTTACGCGTTTGTTAAAGAGTTTTGAAGGTTAACGAGAGACTGCAACGGTATCCAAGAATCGTTGGGGTTTTGAAATCGGAAAAGGGTTTATAAGTCGGGTGACAGAGCTGCCCACCGAAGGAGGCATCGAAGATATAACTTTCCTCCTGAAAAGATTTACGCTACGGGCTAAATCGCGCGAACATTTAAAGCGAGATAAAATCCAAGAATATTTTCACAGTAGGACGATATTAAGAAAGTAACTAGCGTGAGCGCAGAAAGTCGAATCTGAGATGGGATTGCCAGCTTCCTGGTCTGAAGGAAAAATCTGGTGCATAACTATATACTGTTTGGTGGTTGTGTAAAGATGTTGTTTTATGAAAAAATGAGAAACCCAAGAGGAAAAATAATTAATCGTAGTATTGTGCTGCATTCGTACTATTTTTACGTGTATAACGATAGAATTTTGTAATGCAAGCTACTCTAATAATAGGACGTTTACGTCGATTTTAACAGAAAACTGCTACATATTTAGATTGTTTCGTACATATACATGGAGCGTTGGATTAGTGACGATACTAACAAATTGATATATTTAGTGTTCTCCTTATTATATATTTACCTCCGCATTCGACATCAAGCATCAAAAGAAGAACAATTCCAATAGATTCTATATACAGATGGCACCGTGACTGGAACTAAGCACACGGTCGAAAAAGCTCTCGGTGCAAAGCACTTACCTTTTGGACTATGCTTTTCCTATTCAGCCTTAAACAAGACAGGAATTTTGTTGTAGATTTCCTGCTAAAGAGCAAATTCTAGCCTAAATGAGCTGCGCGAATAGACCCACCACAAAATTTAAGTGGGTATTAAACAATTAAATAAAAATGGCCAGCAATATTTGCAAACGAGTTTTGCAAGCAGGTAAACATTACGTACTATTAATGAAATCAATAAATCTGGTGCGCAACCGATGCACAAACGAACTTTGACTCTCCTCTAACGAACGATATAATTAATTAATATTAAAAATTTTACCATGAAAGGCATCATTGTATCAGATAAGAAAATATTGTGCTCACTTTATCGATGAAGTAAAAAAAAGCATCTTCCACTCATTAAATTTAGGCAGAAAAAACGGCAGTTGATCAACATCTACATAGAAACCTTCAGGACTGAATGCAGGAAGTCGTTCTTATATTAACGTTGCATGCTCCTATTCTTTTCTGGTAGCAGTACCGAGCTAATCTACACGATCCACTCACTTTTCATTAGCTTGTCTAGTTGCTAATGAACTAATGGACTTTTTAGCCCGATTTGTGACCCTCATGATCAGCTTCCCCGCACAACGAAATTGGCTTCTCATTGGGTTGAACTAGCCTTTCTTGATGTTCGTGCAGCCACTAGTTATTTCTAATCATCGCTGGGTCTCGTGCAGTAGATTCCACTTATACGAACTGTCGCATAAATACACCACCCTTTCAGGCACCTCTGCTTTATGACAGCCTCTTTACAAGGGACAACATAGAAGTCAGTGCAGAATCTCCTCAACATGACTGGGCTCTGTGGGTTGAGGATAGCTACATCGGATGGACCCGAAATACTTAATCTCGTGGTAGTCATCCTCTAGGCGGTAACCGTAAGACTCGTAAGCGCTTCTAACATTTATGTGTATTTCTACTATCCTGTATATTAGTATATCTAAAGGTTTGGTATAGCCACTGAAGAGACCCTATTGCCTGAACGGACGTCGTTCCCGCTCCAAACGCGTAGAAAACGCCGAAGCAAGCGAGAAAGTAAAAGGAGCTGCGGTCTACAGGGAGGGATTGAGCTAGCGTAAAAGAAGAGGAAGAATGCAAACGAAGGGCAGAACCAGTCTTCACTTAAACGTAGACTGGCGGGAGATGAGTGACTGTTACCGAGGCAGTCGCCTATATAAAGGGTGACTATTGGCGTCAGTTCCCTGGCACAGACAGCATTTTTTCATCCCCTGTAGTTAGTGTACGTTGTTTCATATTACTTCGTTCTTCTTCAGTGGATTGAACAGACCGGGGTGAGGTCCATGGCTGATACGGTGGCCGTACTAGTGACCGATTTTAATGTAAATTTCGAACATGCTCTCGCGTTTAGAGAGATCGGGCCAGAAAGCGAGAGAAAGAGGGAAAAAGCTAGGGGGAAGTATACACAAACGCGACTTCAGTCAAACAGACGCGGCAACGGCAGCCGTTTCTAAGAACGAGAGCCAGGGACAGTGAAACAGAATCGGCGAGAAGTGCAAGCATAGCTGGAAACAGGCGGCTGTACTAACGCGTTTCTGTTGCAACGACGTGCACAGCAGTCGTCTGGGCGCTCGACCGCTCTGCCAGCGACTCGCAGGCCGGAAGCGACGACGGAAGTAGGCTTCATTTAAGTGTGCTGCCCAGCTACGATTCCTTTGCCACATCACAATCATAGCAGATACAGTTCCCGACTCTGTACTACCCATACCGACCGTCCCGGAAGACTTACCGCCAGCCTTGGCGCGGGACACTAAAGCACAACGAGAAGCTTCAGCTATTGGCTGTCTCTGCCAGTGAAGTCGCCGTCGAAGTCGCTTTCTCCGCTTAAAGTCTAGCTGACATTGAGCAGTTAACGTTCAATGGCCGTTATGGATGGCGGTCGTCGTCCGTAAAGCAATGACGTCTATATTCTATCCTCTTTCGCTCCTTGACTCGTGTCAGCGTTGGCTGCTAGGCAGGGCTAACGCAAGCATGCGTGTAGTGTAATAGCATTAATAATAACGCTGTATAATTATGCATATCAAATCATGATGGCTAGTCGCTAGGCAATAAATTAGAGGAAAAACGATTGGGCTTGTTTACATGAGGTACGTCCTAGTTTGCTGCTATAGACCATTTAGCTACCAGTGACAAGCCACCCATCGCGGCAGTTTACTAGCAAGGGACAACCTCGCGAAGCCTTCACAGTTAGACACGTGGTGCTTGTTATTGAAGGGTGTCTGACAAATGCTGGCTCTAAAAGGCGCCAAGACGCCTGAATGCATGTAAAATTGGAGAAGCCACACACCTATTATGGCCTTCATACGTCCTTGAAGATGTTTTGCTACTAGTTAATACATTGTAAAATTGATTTTGACAAACGGTTTTAACCAAGCATTATGAAGCGACTAAGACAAAGCCGTCTGTGCATGTTAAGAATACTGCTTGACGGCTTACCCGTTAGCGAAGCCAAAAAAAGCCATAACAAAGATAAACTATTTTGTAGTTGGCGTCATATATTACTGAGAATTTCAATGATTCAATAACATGAGCGTTAAGGTGTGCTTGGCCTACGTTAACTAGTTTAAACACTAACTTTATACTCCTTTATAGCTCTAATTCGAACTGAATTATTAGTAAGTTAAATATATATACATATCTATTTTCGAATCACATTAACAAGAGCTAAATCGAATACGCATAAAACTATAGGCAATTTTCTGTAGAATTTCTGCAGAAGGGAGGCTCTGCAAATCTCGTGCACCCTGCTGTAGTCTCTGGTCGCGTTACGTCTTTCTTCTATACACATTCAATTTGCTTCTGGATTCTGCTCCTGTTTAGATTTAGCCAGAGTTCTCGGTGGCGTGATTGTATCAGAATCAACAACAGTAACAACAACAAGGTAACTGGCTGCTTATTCCTCGTCTTCGAGTGATGCTGGCCTGATATTCAGCCTAGCAACGTCTCCTATCGGTAAAGAAGGGATTGTAGGATGTTCTTTCGCTAGCTCTCAGATGGATGAATAGCTTACTTAGGAAAGAGAGTTGCTCGCCGATTTGCTCGGCAGTGACCGACTTGATTGGCCACAGGGGGGCCACTTCGTTGCGGATCATCCAGCCTATCAGGCACTGTTGGCCTCGTCCGCCGCCGCTCTACCCCTGAAGCTTCTCATGCCTCTGGTATGTTTCGCCTTGCCGTTGCAGTATCTCCTGGAACAGCACTGCAAGTATCGCTATCAGTCCTGCGTGGGAGTACGTGTCTGCTTTTCGTTTTAGCGGGGGCACTCAGTGATGCCAAACCGCAATAGCCTTAGCAAATATAAGAAATAACCAGCCCAAGTCATAGAACTCTTTCCAAAGACCTTTCAGCATCGCATTGCATTGCTTGCTCCTCCAGTCAGACCAGAAGGCTCTCAATAGGAATACAGCAATGGAGATAGCTAGCGGTCGATATAGGGGCAGCGAGTAACGTCGTTCTCAGTGGGCGGCGTCAGCGGCAGTACGCTGAGCAGTGGGGAGAGTTGCTGCAACCGACGGAGCCGCGAACCCGAATAGCACACTCGCTCGCGTGCGCGTTCAGTAGAAGCCGGATGCAATGAAAGGACTGAACACGCGAAAATCAAAGGCATTACAACCCTGAAACCGCAAAAGTAGCACCGGTTATAGCAACAAGCCTACGTGGACATCTTGTTGTATCGAGAAGGCCAGAGCTACTGCTTTGTGCAAGTAAATGCTATACTCCCGGAATCAGTAGCTGGGTTGAATTTTTCTTTTCAGCTTTGATTCGTATATGCTCTACTTTTGTATAGTAAATGTTTATCAGTATATACAGGCTCTCTTTCTATTAGGTGTGGCAACCCAAAGCCGTATTTTTCGTTTGATTCAGCCAACGCTTTAACTAAGTTGGCTTCATCGTGCGCATAGCAAACAATATTGTAGGTGAGTTCAGTTTTTCTTATGCAGTTACGAACGTGTTACATCAAAGCAGCATATTTAAGCAACGTATAGCGTCTGGAGAAGACGTGTGCATATGTACATATACATAACCAAAATATTACCGGCGGGAGGAGCTAAATTTAAATATAAGAATGAAAGATTGGGCACGAGATGCTCTGTGCACAGTTGCACACAGCTACAGTACGTAATACAAGCTGATGGTAAAAACAAAAATAAGAAAAGAATAGAGAACGTATGTTTATGAGGCTGTCTCACATTGGGGCAAGGATAACTGAAGATCAATAGTCAACACGAGCATGTAGCTAGTGCAGGACAAATCCCTTAGTCAAAATGTTATGAATGACACACTAACTCCTGTGTATCGATAACGAGAGAAACGCATTAATTTCAGCAATATTTATCATCTATCTACCTATCGTATATAGAATTATGTAGAATGTAGCAGCTCTTTTAGCACCACGGAGGACCTTTATTTCTTTACCTCCGACGAAGCACTACACTTCCCTCAGCTTGAGCTCTGTTCCTGCCGGGCGTGATCGTTGTCTGTGCTACAACATCAGCGTCAGTATTGCTGGCGGTACCAGTTGGGATACAGGACGATTCATAGCAAGCGTGTAGCAATGCAAGCCCCAGCGGAAGCTGCAGAGAAGTGAGCGGAGGGCGAAATTTTCTTCGACGCCGGTGGCCTTTTTCGTTCGACTGCAGATCCCCGTATTTTTTCCTTCATTGGTCCCTACCCGTCCATTTCAGAATTGTGCGTAGACCCCTTCTGCCTCCCTACCAGCCCCAACGTTTTCTCTTTCTCTTTCTCATACCTTCGATGTTCTCCTATTTCTCGCACTCTACCTGAGTTTCCGAACGAAGCCCCTGCCGCTGGCGTCAACGGTGGCAATTACGAATATTCCTGCCTTCACCAAGACCAATGGTTCGGTTGCCACACAACTCTTGCACGCAAGAAGACGATGACGGCAGCGACCAAGGTGACGCCGACGCCGACGTCAACAACGGCAAAACCAGCGGCGACGGTGGTGGCAGCCTTATTGTCAGTGCCATTGGCCCAATGATGGCATTGGCCCGGAGAACATCTATCTATGTCTGGCTGGGCAACTGGTTCTCTTTTCCTATCTGTCCGTGACAGGCAGGTGAGTTTATTTATTTATATTTAAAATTTCCCCATCATACTACTGCCGCTACTGCTGCTACAACAACGGGTTCGGCACCAATAGAAGCAAAAGCACTACTGAATTACCAGTAGTTGTAGTAGTAGCAGATTGAGCTAAAAAGCGCGATATTATTGTGTCTGAGGCAGTGAGGCGCGACAGCGGGCCATTTACTGTCGCCGTTGCTGCTTCTAGATTGCGTGCGTAACAAACAGCGTTTCCCTTTACTTCGGCGCTCAACACTCCCTCTTTCTTTCTCCTGCTCCTACTCAGCCTGTGCGACTAGCTCACCAATCTAACACTCCCGAAGCTCTGGCAATTGCCCCTAATAAGTGAGCTACTTCTTTTTCACCCGACTCTTAGCTTCCATCTGCGACTCCGATGCCTCGATTCCCGCATTCCTCTCCGAGTTAGGAGCGACCAGCTTCGTACCAGTCTATCATGGCTCTCCTTCTGCCCTCAGTTGTTCGCTACCGCTCACTCAACCTATTCACCGACTTGACGCTATTGTTGTGGCGTCTGCCGAGCCCTTTTCCCATATCCTCTTCTTCGCAGCCTTTTCGATAGTTGTTCCGTGTCCTTTTTGTTGTTCCCGGCCAGGCGGTCCTACTAGCTCTCCCTGACTCCACTTCGGGTTTGCCTTCTTTCCTACTTGCCTGACACTTTCTCGCATTCACTCTCGGCTTTCGGTTTCTATTAAATGTCCTTGTGGTAACGATAGCCTTGTCAGTGGCGTGCAATCGAGGCCCAGACAAGCTTGCAAAAAAGCGAGTTATTATTGGGCTTTTAGGATATCGTAGGCATACACACATGGACGCACACATTCACACAAATAAGGTAAACATCAAAGGAAGAACTAGTACAAGCGAGCGTGTGTTGATTGTATATGTATGTTTCGCCGTGCCTAGATTAATAGAGAAATTGCTTTCGTGTTTAAGTTATAACAGTCAAAGGAAGATAGCGTACGGTGCGATGATACTTGTTAATATTTGAGTGAATATCTTTTTAAGTACCTAATCATTCTGGGGTTGACGGACATGGCGTTTGCCAGCGGGGCATTTGTACCTATCGAAGTAAATAAAGCAGCCGAGATAATTTGAAACCTTAAAATGCAATTCTTCTGTCCAGTGGTTATAGATATAATCATGAATGTTGTTAGCCAACGACAATTATGTCGTTTATCTAAAATGAACTGTGAAATTGAATATTATTATTATTTTTTTCAAGGATACGGAGGGCAACTGTTAGTCCTTCTATCGCCTTTACGAAATATGCTTCCGACGATTCTAAAAGTAATAAACACAATGCCAAATTCAGTTTGCCTGCAGAACTTTCAACATAATGCGTAATATAGCAGTTTCGCCAAACAAAGATCTAACTTGATCCTGCAAGTTGTTCGATTTAAGAATGCCCCATACATTTCGAAATGTACGACTTGGTACGGCGACATGCTTCACCGGCTAGCATAAACTTACGCTGACATGCGTTAACTTCATATGCATACTATCATATATACGCTAGTATACGTATTTTGTGTCAGGCTCAATTATCATGTCCACATGTTTTACTGGACACGTAATCGTGTGCGTAGCCGCTCGGCGTGAAATCTGTTTAGCCAGTAGCTGATCTGTTCTTCATAACGTGACGCCAACAGGAAGCTGTGTTAGTTTGAAGCAGCTTAGGTTTGTTCAGTAGTATTAACGAGTCATCTATATGTAATTTCTTCAAAGAGAAGATTTTTGTTTGCCATTTTTCTGTGACGGGACCGCGGTTCATGTTCCTGAATAGACGTGCGCTTGGAAAAAAGACTACATGACATATTGTTAAGCTACAGTGAGTGATTGCATCACTGCGACCCTCTCTAGCACGGTATTCTAGTCAGAGCTGAAGACGCTGGCTATGCAGTTCTACTGCGACCAATCATTGTGACAGCCGAATAAATCGAAGAGAAGCGAGACAATAGAGGAATATTAGATTCATAGACGGTGACAAGACTATGTCGAGAAGACTGACGGCAAACAAGATGTATCAAAAATCCACTATCGAAACGCTTCTGGGATCAGCGTCACGTTTTCGCTTGGAATCAGTGTTAAATCATTTACGACAATCGAAGATAACGCTGCATGAAATCCTGGCTAGCTTGCGGAATTTGCTGAGGTGGCGACTCAAATTCAAGACGTCTCTCGAAAATCTGTATTAAATTCTTTGATTACTCTGTAGAACATACACGAAATGCGTATAGCATCATGGAAAACAGTATAGATTTCGTATGACCGGAAATCTTACTCTCAAATGTCGTGTGAATCAGCTGTTGAAGCACAGACATAATGAGCTGTTCTTAGAAAATTCGTTTACTGACGGCCGTTACAAGATAGACTCAAACAGAAGTCCTGTGGATGCTGGATATAAAATAGAGACAAGCTTATTATTTAATGTGTTATTGAAACCATATAGTCTGTTGTGGTAACAGATACATATGGTGGTGTATATGTGGCTGCGTGTGACACATATAGGGTGCGGCGAAAGTTTTTCATAGTTTGAAACAAGCTTATCTAACATCTCGAGTTATTCTTTTACATCCGTTAAAGCAACAGACGATGTTCCAATTATTGCAGTAAAGAGCAAATTGTACTAAATAAAGAGTTTCCTACTGTCAAGTAACTTTTGCTCAGTCCACTCATAGTTATGTCTAAGAGAGGCATGGTCTTAAGTCGTTTTATTGACTTAGAGTTTGCGAACCTCGTAGGCCACTACATACTCGAAATAGAACGATTCATTAAAAATTCGGATTTTTCCTTTATTGGCTTGGAAAACGGTGTCGCAAGCTTTTAAACATTCCGAAGATTAATTCGTTGAAAAGAACTTCTGTGGTGCATAAGAAGCTTTCTACTCAGAACCTTTGAAGCCCTCGTATTCAGCCGTAATTAAGTAACATTCATTTGTATGCGTGAAATGCGTTTTTAGACAAATTTCCGTGGACGGCGTGCAGCGAGATAACCTTTTCATCCACGTCCACACTTATGTTTACAGTCTGTCGTAATGCCCATGACAAGGATAACGAGAAAGACTTGCATATATGTATGTTTCTGTCCATGTGTGCACGAGCGAGTAAAACCTACATAAGATAAATATAAATTGCCCTTGTTCCTGTTTCCTTGGATATGCGATGGGGCCAATTAAGGGGCTGACACGGCCACCACAAGCAAAGCGCCATCGAGTGCAAACAGGCGACAGCACAACGCGAAGATCACGGGCAAACAACAGTGGAGTGTGGAGTCCGTTAACTCTATAACATCATAGATCTTCTGGGTGCGTAGCGTAACATTGTTGGCGCTTCGTGTCGTCTCGAATTCCACGTGGCGCGAACGGAGCTATACGTATCCTGCTAAAAGGGGGGCTAGCCGTTACTGTCACGCAAGACGCGTTCACGCAATCGGCATTATTCTCATTATTAACGTGACAATATGTCACTGTACGGTGAGAGAAGCTGTTCACGTATAATCTTTGACGTTATTCGAAGTACACAATGTTGTTAGAGCCATCGTTGTATGAAGTGGCAGACTAGCGTCGACTGGATGTTTTCTCTTTAGCCCCTGGGAATAGTGTAATCTGTGAGACTGTGGTGTTCAATTGACAATAAAAGCACGAGTTGTTGACTTGATTGCTGTGTCCCTTTTAATAGGTGATCGGCCGACAGGTAGATCGCAATGCTACACAAAGTTTTTGTTTTTGCCGTGGCGTTCGTAGCAACGGCAAGCTTCGTTGCTTCCTGTAAACGAACGAAATTTGAGGTATGTCTTTAGCAGAAGACGTGTATGTTAAGCTACGAAACTTCATCATTTAGTAAATATATCTAATAATTATATCAAAGATGAGAAGTCGTTTGAAAAGAAACGCGCCGAATCAACTACTTGAAATCACTATAGGGGCATCGTTAAGGGTATCTGTAAAAGGTTCATTAATCATTCAGATTTGATTTGACGTAACGATAGAACAGATACGCTCCAGCGTGTTTAAAATGCTGCCTCGAAAATAGGCAGATTTGTCCTTGGAACTACTGTTCTTTTTTTTGCGAGAATTAATCCGTCGGTTATAGAAGCAGTGGTATTGGTATGTGGCTTTTGATTTGCCTTATTTGAGTTGTTTAATAACTTTTTCGTGACCGTTCGTTTTCTTGGTTTTTAACGGCGATTATGGAATACGCAAATACATGTACGCTGCGTTTGTTTTGACACGAAACGCTTATTGATCATCATATTTGTTATCGCAAAAGTTTTGATACACATTGTTTTAGGTCTGTGCAGAATCAGAATCAAATGTAAGTAATAAAAACCTTTCCTAAAGGTATATGCTTTCTTTTTTCCTTAATAGAAAATATCTAGATGTAATTCAGGCGTTCGTTGCATCACTACTGCTACCTAACTATGCAGACCTGTTCCCTCTGTTGCCCCTAAAATAAAGTGTTTCTAATTAAATCTTATTACTGAATGGCATTGCGAATTAAGGCCAGGGTTTCACACTATAGAACATGTTTGTTGTATGTAAGGATATCTGTGCGTTCAGAGCTACCATGCAAAATCAGTTTGGCTCCTGGGTTAACTAATGCCCCAGGGTAGGATGTAGTCGCTGTAAACAGTTGGCTTTTCATTGATCTGAAGCTGGGATAGGCAACACGATTTGTATTGTAAATAAGTTATTAGTAAGTAAAGTCAGTCGTTGAACGGCCCGTAAAAACATCCCTTGGATACCATTTCTAGCTAGAGACAATATAATCATTTCGAGCAGCACATTCTATTCTACAGATTCTCTTATTTGAACGATCGTACGACATTTCGTAACTAGCAGTACTGCCAAGCGTCTTGCGATTACGAGCGTTTAGCTGGTCTTGCCTAATTGGTAATAACTATCTGCGTCGTAGTTAAAAAAAATTCAATACAAATCTATCCACCAGTAAAAAAAATCTAACATAACGAAAATAAGTCTTTTAATCGGCTATCAAAATGGCATAAAATAAAAAAAAAAAAACATTTTGTATGTAAGCGCAGTTGGCCTATGTGCGCCGTGGCGTGTGGTGATGTAGAAATAGAAGCTTCCTTTTGTCTAGAACGAATGTTTTATTCGCCACTGATATAAGTAAACGTTCCTCGATTATCGCTACCCGATCATACTAACGGTCTTTATACATATATGTATGTATATACAGCTTTGTACTCCAAATGTTATAAACCACGTTTGTGGTAAGGTTTAGTTCTACCACAGATTGGTATTTTTATGCCCTATAATCAAATATTCAGTAAATGGCCACCGTGCTTAGATCGAGAACGATATATTTCAGAAGGGTCGCGAAACTCTGCAGACTTAATACTGGCGATATGAGTTTAACCCATGTGCATATGAGCTTTCCACAACTCAGATCGCTGGCTTTATTTATCTCTTTTACTAGCAGAACATCACACGCTAGCACAACCAATGCATCGATGAGTCTAGGTCGGTTTGCCAAACCGTGGTCTTCGAAAGATGCGCGGTTATTAAAAACAGTTTAAAGAATCCGAGTTGCAAATCGTTGAAGAACTCGTTCTAAACAAACGAGCATGTTCAGTCGGAATTTGCGATAAAACTCCGAAACTCTCAATTAACGGAAGCAATTAAAACTTAATAAGATATGATATAGCACTTATTGCAGAAACTAGGGAGCCATGCATATTGTTAGTATTCAAGTTTACTCGTAACCGCGAGATATAAAGTGCATGCTTTTCTAGAATTTCGGTTCTATTTTGTCTTACCAGATAGTCAGGTGACACGTACGTATCGCCTTGCCTAATGGCAGACTAAAAAGACTGCACAAAATAACAACGCGGGGGGCGGATAGGAGGGTAATTTAGGTTTATCTAGTACAATACCGGAACCTATCTACTATCATGTTTTTAAAACTTCTTTCGTCTTTCTTCTTTTGAAAGCCTTTTTCTGAGGGAGGTAGTGTGACCATTGTTTTACTCATGTTTATCGCGTCTTATAGAATCAGTAGTCGTTAGTGTAGTTGAGACATGACAACCATGCGCTATAGCATCGCTGATATTATCGTAAACTTTTTGTAGGTCTGGGTAGCCCTAGAAAGCTATAATGTTGAACATTCGAATGCTGCTTCGGCAACTCGAGGGACTGCTATAGTAACATCGATTGGCGTAGAGGAAAATAGGTCCCAAATTAGTCCTAAGTAATAGTCAGTTTCTTATCTTCTACACCAATTCACAAACCTTGCTTGCATCACAACTACCTCATTTCGATTTAACGACTAGCTTGATTAACTGAATGTGTTTCAGGAATGCGATGATTTAAATCTACTGAATGTTACCACGTGGCACACCTGCTGTAGGGGCACGCTTATTTGTAAGCGGATCCGTCTTGCCCGTACCATTGTGGGGCTTTGTCATCCTCCGGAGTGCCTCAACACCATCGGAACCGTCCTATGCCCCTACATCTGGGAATACAACCATTAGCAACCCACTTTTGCATCGCACTTCTCACACTTCGGCCTCATATCGACTCATCATTATATGCCGGATTCGTTTTGGGTCACTTAGCGTCATTGATATTTTTATTGCAAACGGCATAATACACAGTAGTCGTTAGCATTGTAGCAAAGAAAAAGATTAGCTTTATGTAGAAGCACTCAGATAATTTTAGGTGCTATGGCCGGGCGTTAAACTTCTGGACGTCACGGGACATAAAGGCTCTAAAGTCTTGGTGAAATTCTAATTGTTGCAAGTTACTTGTTGTCATAAGGGCTGTTCCCAGGATACATGGATCCCATCAGCACAATTATGTACACCTGTGCTCTGAAGCCTTTCTAGCTATGAATATATACACAACAAGTGCATCCACTAAATCTGTACATATGCCAAATAAAACAAAAAACATATTTATTTCAAGTGTTAAAATATAATTAAGTACTATTAAATTGCATCGTCTAGTGGAGATTCGTATTTCACTGAAGGTTTGTGTACGAGGTAGCCAAATTCGTTTGGGACCCTTTCAAAGCTACCATCTCAATTGTATTGCGACTTCACTCTGCTTAAACTTCAAAGTAAATATGAAAGTATGATGGGTAAACATACTTTTGAGTAGATTTTGGTGTTTTCTCAGTAACTCATGTACACATAGAGGGATTCGACGTAAAGGGGTTGAGTGAGCACATCTGCAAGGTACGCCCGAACAGGCCATTTGCCTGAGGATCTTTGCTTGACTAGTGTTGTTGGATCGCCTTCATAGCGTACGATCATTTTGCACTTGAAAGAAAGTATATAGAAGAGGCATCGTAGTTGAAGATAGACCGGCCTGAATACGACAAAATACAAGCAAGCAATTATATATTTTGTCAAGACATATCTAGCTACATGTGCATATGCAAAGCTGATTAAACATCAACCCACGAAAAAGGTTGGCTTCGATCGAAGAATATAAGTGGGACTTGTCTAACAGGCGCCCAGGCAAGATTTAATGTTGGACAGGGCCTGCCTAGCAACTTCGGACTTTTCGTCCTACACCGTCGTATGCCTCCTCTCTTCACCACCTATCATAAAACGGCAAATGTCATATCGACGAATCTCTAGAGGAGATACACCTGGGATTTTCCTCCCCTTGCTACTTCTCAAATCGAAACTAACAATCCTACTATCCTATCTGACTACAGCTATTCCTCGGTTGGAGTGAGTGTAGGATAGGTGAACGCTTCGAAGGGAAACATCCTATGGCCACAATTCTTGGCCATAAATCGTGTCGTTGCCTCCAAATCTGAACGAACAAGCGAAGAGAGAAGTCCATTTCTCGTTCTACTCTCAAAAAAATCCAGATGCGTCCGTCGTCTCTTCTTCTTTAGATGGCTATGGATATTCTGTCGTTCTATCGCAATTTTTCCTCGGCATCCTTTACCGCCCAACTCGCCTCGGTCTTTTTTTCGCTCTACCTTCAAGTCGAGTGGTGTCCAGTGGCACGCTGGTCTGGAGCGGGTCTCCGATCCTTCAGACTGTTTCAAGAAACCCGAAGAAGCCTCCGTGCTACATGCCATGTCCTGGGCCCAAGCTTGCCACCTGACTTTCATGCTTGGTCCGCTGCTCACCGTTCGCTACAGAAGCGAGCTTTACCCCATAGCGTTAGCTGTCTGAGCCTACTGTGTCCTGGAAGGAATTGCCTTGTGAATCTCCTTGTGCCATTGGCGGGAAGCGACGGGCGCCCAATTCAGAAAGGGGCTGCTCAAGGTTAAGGGATATGCCCGCAGACGCCTGCCACTGCCTGTGGTCCAGTACAGGGATTTTCGCAATATAAATAGCATTCTTGAAATATTTTTTTCAGCTATTGCTTGCCTCTCGAAGGCTTGCGGAGTTTTAGGATTGAAAAAATACGGCCAAGCCACAAGAGAGGAGGATTGGTCAACCTGGACGTTGCTGCGTTTCTTTATCATCTTGATACTCATCGGCTCTTTTTGTCTAAGTAAAAAATGCTGCTCTCTTGTTTTATCTAGGCGCCACGTTGTGCTGCGCCGCGCCATAAGTGTCAATGCTGGCTCTCGGCCGCTACCGTACGCTGTCTGGTGAACAGAAACTTCAAGTAACCCTGATACACTACCACCTCAGGGACGAGCAAACTCCTGAATATTTTGCTGTTTTACATTCGCCTAGATGCATTAGAAAGTGTAAAAGGATTTTCAAAAAGATTCCTCTCATGTACCCATATTTCACTTATACGTGGAAACGTAGTATTAGATTTTTTTTTTCTTTATTGGAGCATAAAGGAGATAAGTCTGCACTTTCGTGTCCAGATTTGTCCAGAATAAAGCCATTATTATATGGCTCTGTACCCTGTCGACAGCTGACAAGGCAATTTATCGTAATTTTTCTAAAAAATTACTTCACATTTTTTGAGCATACTAGAACAAGCACAATAGATATGGAGAACGGATATTATTAAAATATATACTTTTCAAACATGTAGATCTGCTTGTTAAAAAGAAAGAAGGAAATCTTATATAACACAAGATTAGTTATTTAGTAAGCGGTTGAAGTGGCTGCGAGGGTTACCATGAATCGGATACGAATATATAGGTTGAATGATTGTATTTTATGCCTATTTATTGTATATCTTCACACTAATGCTAAACAGTTCCAGTACGATTTCCAAAAAACATCAACCTATTTTCTTCTAATGCGGGCCAAATTGCATTTTGCGGGAATCAGCATTGCCTTGACAATTTCATCTCTTCGGATGACTCGTAGATATTATTGATCGGACTCATTCCTCTCTAAAATTGTACAAAAAAAAAAAGATAATTCTATCCGCTTTTTACAGCCTCGTACTCTGAGGCAAGCGCGAAAAATGATTGAAATTTGATTTGACCACGGTCAGCGCAGCCTGACGCCTGTAACGCATGCGAGGGAGCCACGAGTAGCATATGAGCAGCAGTGGCGGTGCGGCCACTTTCACAATTTGGCATTTTCAGCTTTTTTGATGACAAGTAACGATAGTGACAATGATTTATTTCATAGCTTTGTTCTGTCCCGGTCCGCTCAGCTACCTAGGGGAGATCTCTTCTTTGAGTTCTAAAGGGAGCTTCGTCGTCACCCTGCGTTCCCTATCGGTGTACACCCACATCGTAGGACTGGAGGCAGCGGGGCGAATGTATTGTTTGTATTGCACCAACTAAATTGGGGGTGGCTGTGGAGAACGTCCTGTTTGGCCTCCTTGCCTATCTGTGCTGGATGGCTGCGGTGTAGCCAAACCAGTTGCCACTTTTCGCCCCTATTTTCGGTCTGTAGTCGACTCCTGGCCGTCTGCCGTTCACCACCCATTCACGTTCGTTTAGAGCTCGATGCACTCGTTTGCTCTGCCGTACCCCCGAAAAGGATATCTGCTCGGGCCGCTCTCCTGGTAGCCTCAGACCCATCGAAAGACTTCCCCAATCCGCTCGTCGCTTCGACGATTCCCCGCTGCCACTGCTGCAGCCGTTGCCTGGTATTCAAACTCCAGCCCTCTTTGTCCTTTCTGTTGCTTCTTCTTTTTCTTCTTTTCAATAACTGTGTGCTGTCAAGTGTGGTGTGACTGGCGGCCTGGCTGGCTGACGCGAAAGAAGGATGGCGGCGCGCGGCCATTGGAATGAAACGGACCGAAATCTGCTGCAGCAACGGCAGCAGTCGTAGCTGCCCCAGTGGCAATCTACGAACAGCCCTGCTGTCAGCAGTAGTAGTCGCCGCCATCGTCGCCGTAGCGCAACATTGGCTGTCGTCGTCGGCAGTGCTAAACTGCGACAATAATAAAATCAAGTAGTGAAGCGGATGATTTTTCCACCACCTCGGGTTTGCCGCTCGTAATCAGTACGAGTCGCTCCGGTCACGGAGTTCCGTTCGTGCCGCCCCAGGCAGGCCTTCTGTGCCCGCTTCAGTACAATAAAAGTGAGGGTATTATGAGTAGGGATACATCGCAACAACGGTAAAAAAACCGCAGCAACATCTTCCTTTCCCGCAGTAGCTGGGCCAAACTCTTCGACACTTCAGCGTTGTGAAGCTCTCTATCTTTCCTCTAGTCGTTCTTTCATCTTTTCTCTTGTTCATCATTCATCGTTCGTTCCAAGTTCTACTTTTCCTTTTTCTCATCGCCCTCTCTCTGCTAATCTCTACTAGCGTAAAGATGGCTGCTGCAAATGCTGTCAGCATCGAACACGTCGTCGCTTCAATAAGATCAGCAGCGTTAGTAGATGTCTATTCGTTGGTCGCTGGGTATCTTCGACGGCAAAAGTGAGAGAGTCAAAACAGACAACAGAGATGGGCTGCGATAGAAAGAGAGAGGAATACGCTATTTGAACGGCTTTGAGGGTGTTCCAAGAATTGTGAATTTGTGCCCATGAAGGACGTCGATAGGCTGTAATGAAGGATGTAACAGCGGGACACAGCGTGCTCATGGGGAGCTCTTGAGGGGATTTCCGTCATCAGACGATGAAAGAAGCTGAGTTGTGCGAGGGGATGAAGAAGAATTTGCGTGAGATCAAGAGAAGATCCAGGAAAGGGAGAAGTGACGAGAAAAACTAGCAAGCGTGCGGGTAAGGCAATCGAATCGACGTGCCGTTCGACCGCCATTCTGATCAAGATAGACAGGGAGCCAGCCACCGGCGTCGGCTTCCGATCCACAGATGGGCAAGGACGATTCGCGGATCGGGGCTTCTACCAGTCAGAGGAATGCTTGCAGATCTCTATGCTGGTACTGCCCTCAGTACCTTTCGAGATGTAGTGTGTTATAATAACGACGACTATTGGTCACGGAGAAAAGGGAGAGAGGTGTATAATTTTATTGAAAAGGGGAGACGTGCACGGATCAGGAATAGCGAACAATTCTGGTGGCAGTTGTGATCTAAGAAAAACCCGATGGCAGGCACCATGCTTTAACTTTAAACTTGGCGAAGTTTTTATCGAAATTGAATAACAAGGGCATACGCCTTTATACACCTGGCAGGCCTAAGCCAAACGTACTGTATAGCATCCAACTGGTTGTACTACGAAACTGTTGGCTATTGACGAACCTATTCGCTATTCCGTTGTCCTAAGAATCTCCGGTATATCAGAGCTGCGGTACGCTTGTCACCATATATTTCATTTAGACCTACCGCCTTTTGTCTGACGTTATAATGCTAAGATGCATTCGTTTTTTTACACTTTTATCCTTATCTGTTGTTATCGTTCCCAGTAACAGCCATGAAAACTACTGTTTCTAGCTTTGCATCCGGTATTTCCATTAGACATTCCATCAGAAAGCCCAATAACAGCTATGACCTCTCAAAATACTGGTTTCCTTGCCGATGCAGAGCATTAGGATAATAGAACTTCCCTACAAGAAACTTTAAAACAGTTAACTTCACCTGTAGATATGAATTTCGATGCCGCTTTCTGTATCTATAAACCTTAAAATTCACATGGATTTTCCATAGCTATTTATGAATATATAATAATTCGTTATATATAAGCAGAAGCATTGCGTTCTATCTCGTATTTATTATGTTTGCACTAATACTAGTCTATCCGGTGTACTAGATGAAATAAATGAGAAGAGCTTAAGTGGTAAAGGTATTTTTTTATAAAGCATACTGCTGTAATTTGACTTCCATTTTATAAAACCCGAAAAAGTAACATGCGTTTCGCAAACATTCTTTTCTTCGTCAAGTTTTTTGGCAGATGATATTTACCACAATTTTACTTCGTTTGTACGTGTATGAAGAACGTCTCTCTGGCTCCTTGTTCGCCAAGTACAGCCACGACCTGTGTATGATGGCACACCCGTATCATCAGTCGTGGATTGATAGCATTTCTTATCAGCTCCATAAAGCAGCTGATTAGGGCAGCCCCGAAGATACCGAGAACTAGGACCAAATGCAATGTTAACGGAGTCGCCGCATTAACTATCAGTGAGGCAAAAAAAGGGGTCTTGGAAGCAGCTTCCTTAGCTACGGCAGCTTTCTCCTGCTCAGCTGACATAGCCATCTACTTCGCAGGCCCACATGGACCACTAGATCACGCTCAGAGCGACGACGGGGGAGCCTGCCACCGCAATCGGGCTCCGAGAGGGAAAAAGAAAAGACTCTACTTAGCCAGATGCCACTGCTACCACAGCGCTCGTATCAGCCTGCTACTATTGCTGTTGCTGCAAGCAGCGAAAAAACCGCGAGTTGATTGCCCATCGAATCAACAGTCATTGGCTAACTCATTACATTGTTAGAGCTGTATGAGTAGGTGGGAAACGAGGAACTGTCGTGAATCGGTTCTAGAAAAGGACAACGAAGCATCTTGAGACAGTAATCGTCAGAGGTATCCAGTCTTGGGGAAGTCAGGAGTAGCGGTTGATCACCTTACTGCTAACTTCAGCCCTCGTTCTTATTTAAACTAGTCACGAAGGCAGTAGCAGTTAAGGCGGATGGCTGGATAGACGGACGGACGGACGGACTTGTGGGCGGCCGGGCGTAGGAGCGAGCGAGCGAGCTGTTCGCCTGTTCGGCAATTGTACAGCCGATTGTCGAAATGAGCCAGTACCCCATCTCGTGAGAAAAGAACAACTAGGCCAGGGATCAAGAAACCTTCACATTTATGTTTGTTCGTCAGAAAAAGGAGTTAGAGGGAGTGTGATACTTACCACTTTCGTTTTTCCTTTAGTATAAATGCACATGTCTATACAATACCTAGAGAACATATGAACCGGATAGCGGTTATATAAGTTGTGTTGGCAGCGGAACTATAGTGAGAAACAGGGGCCTCTGTGCGAGTCAGCAGTACCATCGGCCCAGTCCAAGCTCGCCTAGATATGGCCGTGGAGTATGAACATCGCGACAAAAACCGAAATGCATAAGCTAGTAGAAGGGAGAAAGTTGTCTTGGGACCAGTTCTAGACGATGGGCAAGCACGGAAGAAGACCATCGGGGAAAGTTGAGAAACACGCCAATTTCTGACGAAGATGACATCAACAGCGGTAGGCAGAGTAGGCCGCAAGTCTTGGCCAAGAGACAAGACGATAGCTTAATGCATACGTAGGGGTGCGGCACATTTGCAGAGACGAATACTCAACAATGCCCACCACGTCCATCTGCCCTCTTTTGGGTCTCATCTGTCGAACAGCTGTGTCCGCAGCCACACTCTTATGTTGTGCTGTGCGTCTCAGCCCTTATTGCTTACCCATGAAAGGTGGATAATTGGAAGGAAACGACAGGATACTCTCACACAAAGGGTAAACGCACGCGGGCTGACGCATGACCGTGCACGCTAGGAAGCAGGTACGAGAGCATATTTCGAAGTGGAAGCTAAAGGAAAGGAAATCAAATGATACCATCGACCTTAATACGTTACACTGATAGTGATGCTGCTGTTCGTGGCAAATCTGATCAGGACAATATTTGAGGACCCACTTAACTGCTGCTCCTTCCATTAACCGCGACTGATTCCACACCACCAAAGTAATGCGTATAGTGACATGTATTATTGTGGTGCAGATTAGCTGGCTGAGAGGGAAAGGAGCAAACGGAGCATACAATGATACGGTGATTAGGATGTTCATTGGCACAAGGGAACCCGATGAGCACGGTTAGAGCCACGGTAAATGGAAAAATAAGCTTCGGACAAAGAATAAGTTAAAGGTCGGGCAAATATGGAGTCATCTCGTTCCTAATGGCCTCGTCGAATGTCTCCGTTGGCGCTCAGTCAATATGATGCTGAAGCTGTTGAGTCGAAGGGAGCAGGAGTTGGATAGAGTAACCAGAAAGATATTGTTTAATACTTTATATCAACAGAAGGACTACCCATATTACTAGTAGAATCGGCGAAAAAATAGTAAAATGCTCAAGTTATCCTTGAATTAAGAAGGTTTGTAGCCGCTGACGCTTCAGTTTAAAAGCCCGTAGCACATATTCCGAAAGCACAGGAATACTTAGGCTGAAGCAGTCTAAGTCTTTAGACATGTTGCAACTTTGCTATATATAATTATCGAAAAGGATCATAATCTTAGCTGATATCTAGTCGGAGCGAAGGTTTGATTTTAAATATTACAAACATCCCGGGGGAGAGCTGATAAAATTGAATATATAGCTACCAAATGTAAGTTTACAATTAGGAGGAATGGTATTTCCTTACCATGACGTTAAAGCCACTATTCTTTTTTAACGGGAAGCTAACTTATTACGTCTATGCTACATGTTGCATACTGAATATATTTGCATATTCGTGTGTGCTTTAATGACAATAATGTAAATGAAAGCGTCGATCCATGCTTCGTACTCCCGAAAGACTTCAAAATCTAACGTTCGTCAGAGGTCAAAGGAAGAGAGCTATAGAATTGTGTGAACAGATGAGATGAAGAAACTACCGTCGATAATTAGGTCAATTCCATACGATAACTCGTATATAGATAGATAGATAGATATAACTCGTGTATCGGTAGAAATATAGATATACTATATGTATTCATTTTTTGCCTTATGCAATAATGGGAATAACGACTGGAACGTCAGGTTGCATTAATATTATATTGACCTCAGTCATTTATATGCTACCGACAGTGCGTATGAGAACGCGTCAACCGAAGCCGATTTTGCCCTGCGGTTATTTTAGCGATGCTTGGGGAAATAGCCCTGTTGAGGCCGTACCGTAGTCACAAAATTAACAGCATGATGTGAATTGTGACTGGATTGCCCCGCGTGCAACACTAACAAGAAAGCTATTTAGTGCAGCGGGATGGCTAATGCCCATTTAAAAAGCCCACTTCTTCGTAGCTTCGATTTAATTAGTGTCGATCACGTACTTTAAAGGAGTACGGCCCAATTTAGGCGATCAGAAGGAGACAGTGTTAAGCGGGCGTGGACACTCTTATTCGACATCCAAAGGAAAGCTTTGAACTTTTATGGCACCATTCTGGACTAACAGAATTATTTTTTTAAATAGAGCGCTAATGAATTGTTATAGCCGTCGGCTGTGGCGAGACGTTGAATTGACGGATTTTCTATCCTGGCAGTTCACTTTGTAGTATATTGTATTTTATAAGTGGCTAATCATTAAACTCCGTCCTAGAGACCCTATTTTCTAGCTTGATGTATTTATGTCTCTGTGGCGAAGATTTTGAATATCTTACAAAAGGAAATTTAACGAAGATGACCCAATTGCCTTAAGCAGTACTATTTAGAAAAATGAAACGTGCATTGCTAGAAGATGAAAGATCGGTTGACTTTAGCTTTCACACTAAAGTAGTTAGACACTGATAGAATGCTAGGCATGATTGCGGTAGATCCTCACCTTCAAAGGTAGTTCCGCAATTTCCGATTATATTTCTACTCTTCCCTCTGTTATAGAAATCGTGAATTGTGTAGCCCCTGTTATAGATCGCCTTTTGCCACTTAGCGCACATGCAACAAGTGCATGTTGAAACGGCCCGCCATTAGTGCTAGTACTACCACCACCAGCATTAACTGGAACGACAAAGCACTTCGTGGTGGAAGCTGACTACTGCTTTTTACGAGAATGAGACGTCTGGAAGGAACTTAGCCGAATGGGTGGTGCCAATAGATACATGCACCATAGCTATCGCACGGTCGACGACAAACAGCGCAAGCCGCTTACCCTCTCACCCGCAAGCACTCAAGAGTGGCACGTCCATCGTCGTCCGACAATTCTCCACTCTTACATGTGGCCTCCCCGTCGTACATAGCACAAGTTCACTTACATTAAGCACTACAAGTTAATACGAAGCTATCGTCGCGGCTGCAGAACCAGTCATCGAAAGTAGAAGGGAAATGGATGTAATAGTCCAGGCTGTTGCCGGCTAAAGAAAGAACCACTTATCTCTTAGCGGCCCAGAATTCGATGAGTCCGCCTCGATCTCATATTGTTGGCACTTGCAGCGGGTGAATGTAATAGTGGACGGGTTTACGCTTATGCGCAATGCATGTTAGGCACAACACCGTGGGCGTTCGACGGATGGCGACAAAGCATTCGCCCAACAAACCGCTGCCTTACACCGCCGCGAACGAGCAGCGGAAGCGGTAGCAGCGACTTGCGCGCAAAGCCAATATTCTTTGGCCCTGTCTTCTTTTAGCTCAGAACGGACTCCCCTCTCTCCGCCCCTCCTCCGCCGCTGGAGCGACATCGAGCCCAGCCCGATTCTCGAAGCTCACTCACTTAGCCACTTGTCTACCCCCACGCCCCCACCACCAGAGAATGTAGTTGGTAGTCACGATGTTGTACGAGACTGAGGAAAGAACGTTGCTTGTGTTGACGTTGCCGTGTGAATAGTGTTGGTCGAATACTTCGGTACCATAGCAGAGGCTAATACACAACGTACCGCCCGACGGGACACTGCGGGACAGTAGCACTTTGGAGGCTGGCGCGGTGTTAAGGCTCCCAACTTGGCATGCAAGGCAGCAGTAAGCCAGGGCCTAGAGGGGGCCGCCTAACGCATCTATGACGCTTAGGCCTCTTTACTGTGCTCCGTGCCAATATACTTTCGTAGAGTGCGTGTGTCGACTTTTTTGCCGTTGCTATTCCTTCTACTTATGCCTTTACCGTAACACTGTAGAGGATTTTGTGATGAACCTACATAGAGGGGCAGTTGCGGCGATGGCCACAGTCTCGGCCGCCCGCCCAGCAAAAGCCTTTCTGTGCGGCCGATCAACGGGCTATGGCAAAAGATGCAAATACAACCGCACCAGATGGCGCCAGCTTAACAGCCAGGCGCGCTCACATGAAGGCTGACAAGCTCACGCACGCATGCACACAGAAGCTCACACTGATGCACACACATACGCACCTCACCACGTTCCCACAAGCGCATGCACATGGTGTACTCGTGGGTACCGTCCTCGACCGTTACAGAGCAGTACGAATAGACGACGACGACGGAAAGCAATGAGCACCGAGTCCTATACTATTCAACACAAGTTGAAAAAAATCCAAAAGAAGGTGTATGGGAATCTCTGAGGGGTCTCAAAAAGAAATCTACTAGAGATTTGCCCTGGATGAACTGGCCACACACATACTTTAGCAACGGAACCGTCCTCGCCTTTATGTATATATATGGAGGGACGGGTGTATTTTGGTTTGTACTATGTACTCGGCAAGCACTAGTCGTTCGCCGTAACTTTATACCTATGGGTGATCTGTTGGTTATTTTGCTGGCGTCAAGCATTCTTTCGATTACGAGCAAGCTAAAGCTGAAGAGTTTGAAGGAATCTACGGAACTGTTCCTATCTTTATCTATTCGTTTTCTGTATTTGGACACACACCTGCTGCCAAACCAGTACGAAATATTGCAGGACCAGCAAACTAGATTACCAGCGTTAGAGAAATAATCGGCAACAAGACGGTACGATTCAGTACAACAATTGTGGGAAGAGCAAGACGACAAGAATCCAAAATAACAGATGCTTTGCACAGGGAACCTAACAATCTCTACAGGTTGCTCTACAGGTACACTCAAAGCAGCAGAGGTCGTATATTGACAAGCGATAGCGAGAAGCACGATAGCGACAAAATGGCCAGTACTCCCACTTTCGACCAGAAGGGAACGAACACTGATGCTACGCGAGCACTGAAACAATGTTGACACATGACACAGTGACCATGTGACCCATAGTTACTGTCGACGTTTGACTCAATCGCTACTGCGGGTGTTGGGATCGTCCTCGTCTCCGTCTTCAGATATATTTGGCCTAGCTACGGATCGGATTGTCGTCGATCGTGACTATAGATCGGATAATATCGCATGCCGTTGTATTCTTGCATTTGGAGTTCGCGCATTCTAGATGTCGTCTCTGTAGACACGCATCTGAAGGAATCGAGGGGGAGTCAGATGAATTGAGGCGGAAATAGCGTTGTTGGCTGTAGTTGTTATTGTTGTTTTTCCTTCTGCTGCCGACTTCGCCCCACTGGTAGCTGTTGCGGCGCTCGATTTGCCTCCATGGTTCCATGTTGGCCTGTCGGTCCCTACGCTTCGGCAACGATCAGCGCGTCGACAAAATAGGAGGGTAGAGCAGCTGCAGTCTGTCGACGCACACGCCTACAATCGAGATAAAGAAAGAACGAATCGAAATGATAGTTCTACATTGAAAGGCAGATGCCAGGTCTGCAAGACACAATCTGTGAGACGATCTCTATAGTGGACGTGTATAAGCTACATTTCGTGTGCGCGATGGCGTTCCGCTGCCCAGCCGAGTTAACACATATTGACGCACTTCCCATGTCGGTGTTCGCTGTCTAACGCTAACGTTTACACAACGGCGAACGGCCAACGTCCGAATGTGGCAGTATGTGTCTTTGTCGTGCCTACGCACATACACACACTCGGATACATACGGAAATGGACGCCCACACAAACATACAAATACGCGCGCAATACTATTTTTCAATAAGTAGTTACCGCTGCTACTGAAGTATCGACTCTGACAGCAACTATTCTTGGCTTTTTTTGCAGTCACTGCTGAGGCCGTCCTCACCCTGTCGCTTCATCTCGCCTCATTGTCTTCCTGTTCTTCTGGCTGACGAAAAATATACAGCTCCGGTCATTCACCTTCAGGAACAACTGCTGGTACCTTCTTGGCGTTAGGCCGACTTCACGCGGGGCGTGGCATCGGCCGCATGCGATAGCTGTTATTTGTTCTATTACTGCTTTTCCCTTGCTTCTTCAGTATGTCGTCCAATGTACTCTTCGGTGCACTACCATTTTGATGTTCCTTAGTAACTTATCATTGGGTTGTACTCATCCCCTGTTGCTTACCCTAGACGGATGCCGTAGCATTGCATCGGTGCCTGTAGCAGGCCTTCCTGTTCAGTTTCGCTCAGTTCGCTGGTCGCTCGAACGGCGGTGTGATAGTGGGCCCAGTGCACGACGCTAAGAACAACAACAGGGCAAGCGCGTAAGAACAGGCCATTTCAGACCGATGCAGCAGCAATACGATGTGGACACACATAAAAGATAACGGCGATCAAGAACGCAGGAGAAAAGATGCACGCCAAAAACGTTATCACAGGACAAAGGGGAATACCAGTGGCGGATAACGCAAGCAAATGGACAACGAAGGGAGGCCAGACGAGTAAAGTTAAGCCCGACCAGTCTGGGGTGGTGGGGGGAAGAAGGGAGTAAAACGAGTGCTGAAATTGCCGGTTTGAAAGTGAAAACGACACGCGGCAGAAACAGCAGCGGCGGCGGAAGAGTGGAGGCGAACCAGCTGAAATATAGTCAAGGAAGAATAGCAGAGAGAGGAGGGTGTAAGGGCGTGTCGCTTCGGTTGGCTGGTGGAAAACGTGGAAAGCGAACGGCGGAAAATAAAGAATCGCAAGCGCGAAGGGAAGCTGCTGAAAGCACGAGTATAAAGATATAGAGAAAACAGAAGAGTGAAAGACAAAGTGAACGAGATCCGGGAGTAGATGGATGGACCGGACGGTTAAATAGACCTGGTAGCGTGAGGGCAGCCAAATAGCGGAAGATGGCGGCCGAAGAGATTCATTTCAGCGACTGAGTTCTACTGCTGATACTGTCCATTCTCACCACTACCTCAATCGAAGCGAATGTCTCGCGCTTCTGTCAATGTTCGTGGCTCTTTTTCTGTTCCTTACAACTTTCTGTCCTTAACCTGGGGATCAGTCTACGCTACTGTGGTCCACCATTGCGCCTTCACCCTTATCCGCACCGCTTCTTGCTGACAGAGACTGACCAACTGCCAACCGGCCATTTCAGTCCAGCCCGGTAGCCCAGCGCGGTAACCGAGTCCGTTCCAGACGACAATGAGGCAGACCTGACTGCTGCCTTTTCCACAGGTTGTGGAACTTTAGCTCGTATCGGTCTCTGTTATTTCTAATGGAAGCTGGTTCTCTTGTTACCGGCGCACTCCCTGCCCTGCTGTGTGTTCCTAGTGCGCTACCTTTGTATGCTTTTCAATATTCGCCGCAAATGCAGCGAATCGCCAGCTTTGGGCTTCCAGCTCAACTCCTGACCGTTCGGTTCACCCCAGTCCCTTCGTATTCGCTCACTCATCGCGTAACAGCTACAACTTCTGCTCCCACTGTCCTGCCGCCATCATTGCCGCCACCGTCTTGTTGTCTCCATCGGCTGCGTCGTAGAGGCTTATCGAAGATTCTGCATTTACGAAAACAAATGGCCAACGGCAAGGAGCATTTGCAGAAGCATATGATGTGGGTCCAAGAAGTGAGCTTGGCCTGTTCTCGCGAATTCCCTAACCACACACATTTCACCTAATAAGCCATACCCCCGTGCGGATGTTGACTGATTGAAATGAAAGAAGATTAATTACTTATAAGACCTAAAACATTGACTTATATGAATTAGCGTTTGTCAGCGAGTCACGCAGATATCAGCTAGTTATGCACCGGCTGAACGGACGATGCTCAGCTCTTAAAATTTTAATTTAAGAGGGGGAATTCGTTAAGATTATATTAGTTTGCTAGCTAAGCAATCTTCAAACTTCAGAATGATAGTGCGTTGCTGTTGAAGCCGTAATATCTTTTCAGTCGGTATTTTTTCTACGTATACTTAGTGCTGTCTTAGCGTTTTGCTATTACTCATATTTAATCAGTATTCCTGAAACAACTTTCGGAGTTTTCTTATAACTGCTTGTTTTCACCTATAATTGGATAATTTCATTATTTGTAGACGAGTGTATAGATATCATGGCATCTATTTTTAATAAAATTTGCGATCTTCTGCGGCCGAGACGCAACCGCACGTCCGCTATATCGTTCACGTAGCTGAAAATGCATGTACGGTAACTATCGATTTGATCGTATTAATTGTTCGACCATTTTGGTAACATAGAAAGAACAGTGTTTGTTCGACGATAATGAAAAAAGGTATAGTAAGTAGAAGAACCAGTTGCGTCCGTACTACACTGATATACACCGTGATACATTGTTACAATCTGAGAGTTTTAATAACAATGAATGAGTAATTTCGTATACTAGTAAACTACATGGATTAAAAGAGTATCCAGGGAATGACATTATTGTCTATCAATAGGTAACTTTAAAAAGTTGTATTCTTCCCACAGGATAAGGAGTTGGAACTCAGGACGTCAAAAACACAATGGGTTCCTCCAGTCAGTTAAATGTCATTTATTCAAAGAAATTTCTTTAGTCCTAACAACGCCATATACTAATTTAGAGTCGACGAATTTAGCAGTGACAATGTTATTGATTCAGCTATTGTAAATCATACATTAATGTCATTAGCAGAAGTCCTAATTGTTATGCAATCGGCAATGTGCTATTAGAACATATACAATGGAGACAGCAAAAACCTTAGATGTTCAGTGGTGCCTTTCGAAGGTAACACTAAAGCTGATAAGGCATCAACGCTTCCTATACTAATTTGCAAGGATTGGAAATTATTTCTAAACAACTATAATCTGTCTGAAAAATTTAGGTAAACTAATATTTTATTAGGACGAGTGACTTATAATTAAGGCCAACTCAACCAATCAAGAATTTCATTCAACCACAGCAAAGAATCATCGTGCCATTCCATTTCCACTTACAATAGTACCTTGTTCACACGAGCTCGTTAACAACAGACCATAGTGTTGCCTCTGTAGAGCACCTTTTCGAAAGGCCCATTCAAACCTTCCTCTGTGTTTCGAGAAGAACTGATCGTGCTATTGTTAAATACGGTAATTCTATTATGCTGGCTCTACACGACAGACGTTGACTATAGAAGCATCTGTTCTGTTGGAGAAAGAAGAATGTGAAGAACATAAAAAACAATCGAATGTGTGCTTCCTTCATCCCGCCGTTCTTAACCCCGGCCAGCCCTTTCTCTTCAGCCGAATCCAGCTTCAAATTCGTCGAACAGGCTTGACATAAGTGGTAATCAAGACTTTAGCTCATTTAGCTCTTGGCCTTTTTTCAACCGGCTTTTATTTCTTCTTCGGACTGTTCCCCCAAGTCGCTTTCTTCGCTCGCTTGCTTCCTATTCGCCCAACGAACGAACCAACCGCCGCTACCCATTTTCTTGATTCGTTTTTTCACCGCCTCGCGTAGGCGTCATTAAGCGATTTGGCCAGTTTCCTCCTGCAGTGGCATAGTCGCCGGACCACCCGTAAAGGCAGCTGAACGGATTTGCTCTTGGACGATCAAGCGGAGACACACGATGACGGAAGCAAGCAGTACAAGCATCGTCTTGTCCCACCACATATAGCAGCTGCGACGCCCTATCTTTCTCCACGAATTGTTCTGTAGCTACAGCAGCAGCTATTAAAGCAGTGGAACCAGGAGTGCTCTGTATAGCATCATCATGTTGCTAGTTTGGGACGGCCATAGCGAACTACTACGGGTTCAGTTACCACTGGCTGGTCCCAATGAAAATTAGGTTCCCCTGCATCAAGGTCCTTTTCCTCTTCTGCTCCTTCCACTCTATCTATACATTCGCAAGTCGTTCAGCTCGACCAGCCCTGTCCCTCCCCATTCCCCCGTCCGCTTGGTCGCCTAGTCGGTCACCAACTAGCGTTGTCGATAATCGTGCGAGGAGCGAAGAACCGCTTCTACCGAAGAACGCTAGTTTTGAGAGGCGCAGAGCGTTTCGGTTAGGATCGTGTGGGGCTGCGTGGTGTTGGGCGTGGGTATTCATGAATGGTAGAGGAAGTGCTTCTGCCGCTTCGAAACGTACCCCTAACGCCGATGACCCCTTCTGCCCCCTTCACCAGTCCTGTGTATGAGGACCCTCTGTAAGCAGGATTCGTTGGCGACACTTGCATAGTTCTCTGTGACGACACCATTAAAGTGAGTATAGCTTGCCGCTGCCGTATTGGCTTTCGATGCCGATAGTTCTCCCGGTTCCATCATAGTCCTGCGTTAGTGGTATGTTCCAGCATCCCGCCGTTTACGTGGCCCCACTAGCACCTCTCTCCCTTTCATTTACTCTCAAACTCCCCTTCTCAGTCTTCTATCCATCGGCATCGGGCTCTCACCGGAAGGAGGAGTAAGACATCAATGGCCGAAGCCCGACATCGGACGGCTTTCGACGCCTAATCCTATGATGACGAAGACTAGCTCGGTAGCGAACGAGACCCACATGCACCAAACCAAAATCTCCTCCGAGAGCCAATCAGCCCAACGATGCAAACTGAAGCTGCCGCTTGTGAGAACTACAAGCGCGTTGCTGCCGCTGTCGGATTTACAGAAAGGCATCTGTAGCCTTGGAGAATCAAAATTGAAATCAAATTTGCACGAGGCGAAGAATTAATACAAAACTAAGTTTTTTTTTTCCTACATGGGGTTCGCTTAAGTAGAACGTTTTTATGTAATAAATTGAAATTGGTATTAGTTCATGTTTTTTTGCTGACTAATGGAATCATCTTACGTATCGTCATCGTTAATATCAAAGATTGCCTTTATTTATACAAAGCCAAAAGAATTGCCAAAAAATATCGAAGCTCTTCTAAAATCATAAGGCTAGTGATCTATCAAGTTTTAGCCTTCCACATGATTTAAACTTTTGCTCAAGTTCACCTATTTATTTGATGATTCCATAATGATATGTTATACTTGGGCCGTGCACAGGACCTGCAGCCGTGCACATTTATCAGCATACTTTCTTGAACATATTAAACTACCAAAAGCTGTAGCGTCGTTACGTTACAACTAGCAAAAAACATCTTTTAGAGAAGGTTTACATGGGAACTGGGAGAAGAATACGGAAGTACGAATTCTAAGATGTGGGTATTACGTGTTATCTTATTAAATACTATAGTGTACAAAGGTTTTCCTCGTCCAACCTCTGCTTCAGTTCTTCTTTGTGGCTGCGGTTATGAGATTGCTGGTGAAGGCGTCACGGAGAAATACCAAAGCTCTGTGAGTTAATTAGTGGGACGGGTTGACACCCTTAGTAGCGTATACAAAGCGTCTTCTTCTACGTAGCTTGTCATACAGCTGCCTTCCCTTAACGGACTTTCTTCGTCTCATGTCCCCAGACTCATACGCGCCTTAGGCCAATGGCATGTACCGCTTGCTCAATTCTGCCAGCCTAATACTTCCTTGCCTGATTAGGGCAGGCCGTGTCAGCTCTCTGCTTGTTTTCAGCAGCGCTTTGGGAGCAGCAAAGGAAGCGACTCCGGCATAAATATGCAGATATATCACCTTTGTACACTATCGAATATTTATATTGACCGTATCTCCGTTGAGGTCTCGAATATCTTACTATGCAACATTTTTTACATAATATTAAAATGATAGGATATTTTACTGCTTTTCTAATATCATCGCTCTTCTATAATATAATAAATACAAGTCTCATAGTGTCTACACAAGGCAATAAGATTCTCTCAATGTGATGCTATACAGGCGTATGGGTTTGAAGGGTAATACAAAGTACAATCCCGAAGTATCCCATAGAAGCACTATTGTTGATGACTTTAAGAATAAGCTGTACAGAAAACAAAGAAAGCTCACCCGTAATAGCGGTAGTAGTACTAAAGATTCTAATCTACTAGGTAAATGATACGGTAAAGCATCTCAGATCCGAGCGGAGGGTGTATTTCAGTTGTGCATTGAGCTGGGAGCACGGGAATGATTCATGGGAAAGTGTTAAGGACAAAAGCCGATATGGAGGTCGGCACAAGGCAGGGAGAGTGGCAGGCACTGAATCATGGGTGCGGATCGAAATATAAGGTGGCTAAAAAGAATGGCAGATCTTTTCACTATTCGCGGTACTTTTTCTAACGCCTCGTCGTCCTTTGCTTACTTGAGACTAAGGAAAAGCTAAGCATATGGACAGATGCAGACGCACGCAACCGGCAAAATGAGGGAGGAGCCTTGGCTTGTTTATCCTTTTCCTTCGCGTGTGCAATAGACGGCTTGACCGCTACAATAGCAGGGATCAGCAATTGCGTCGGGTTGGCCATCCACTCGACCAGCACCAGGCTAACGCAGCTGGGGAGGCTAATCTTTTTTCCCCAACAACTTTCATCGGCTGGTTAATGTCATCGAAGGCACTATTTACGTTGGGCCGAGGGACTGAGGAGCAGTACAGTGCCTGTCAGATGCGCGCTGTCCAGAAAAGGCCCATCGAGGGCATGGGCTAGTTTGGTTTACTCTGTAGAGCCATCTAAGGGTGCGCATAAGGAGATAGTAGGACACTGCGGTTAAGATTATATAGGGGAATACAAGGATAGCACAGCACTTGTAAGAACATGCTGGAACCATACATGCTCACGCAAGGATAGCGCTCCAGGTCTGGCCGTTGGAGGCCAAAGCGAGTCTTGCTTCTGTTCCTGAATCTACTACAGGATTGGCCGACGTGCAAGCATCGCCTGCATACAGAAATTAGCTTAAGGCAGCGTGCCCACACATGCGTCTCTGTAATAGTGAGAAACAATACACCCGACCTCATAGGTGAATAAAGCTGAAAACGACAACGACGTGTTTATTTAGTTCTTTTGAATGAGAAATCCTTAGGTTCTGAAATAAATGTGTACGCTGATTATCTATGAAAGAAAACAAATATCGAGAAATTAGTTTACCATATCATATTAACATTAGCACTTAATTAGTTTACCAGTCAGAATCGACAAAATGGCATTTCTAACCAACCATCCTGTTGTACGAATCCAACGAATCCTGTTGTATGTCAGTTAGTAGGTGGCTTTTTAATACCAATTTCATGTCTCTGTTAGCTTATACGTTTTTATTGCGAAAGGAACACGTACTTTTGTGCTAGTCCTAGAAAAATGCTTGGCTTGCTACACAAGGTAACGTATACTTAACTAAGTTGATCACCTTCAAGCCTGTCCTTTGCTGGTAATGACAACATTGCTAAAGGATTTTAAGGGACAAAAAATGGTTGCCTTTATCACAGAAGCCAGTATTAATAATAACTAGATGGCTAGTCAGTCATAATCTTAATTAGCATAAAAGGTTACACGGTAATTAAAACGATGACCATGCAAATCACAAAAAGAAAGGGGCGTGTGCCTTTCAGGCCTTCTAAAAGTTACGTTCTCTGCCAGAACGCATTCAGTGACAGTGCGTTATCGTTTTGCAGAATACGCTATTTGTTCTTTTGATATAGTCCCCAACAAATATTTTTTTTGTACCTTGAAATACCCGTCTTCTAAGCATGCCCAATTAAGTAATTAGTTAGCAGGTTTTACCTGCCTGGTGGGTGAAAGCCTGTAACCTCGCATGCTTTTAAATTTCATTGAAGTCTGGCTTCATCATACGAGCCCGAATTAAAGCGGCAAGATAAACACTGTCATTTAGATTTTTACGCTATCATATTAGCGTACAAAGGTGCGCTCGTGGAGTTAGTCCTCTCTTACAAAAACTCGAATTCTACGCGGCATGAAACGATTTCTAAATAATTAGCAAACTGCCGATAAGTACACGTCAGTACCCCAGTAATGTTGTTTTTACACGCTTCAAGCGAGGAAAAAACACTAAACCACTTACGGTTTATTTCTTCGCCACCTTAGACATCAGTAGGAGTAAATCTGAAATGTCCAACCGGGAAAAGCTTCAATGAAGAGAAGCTAGGGGTCGCTTGAGCTTCTTTTGCCGTTTGGGGCTGCCCTCTTTGGGTCGCTGCGCTGCGAAGCACCTTTTACTTTTTTCTTGAAATGATAAACGGCAAAAGCGAGTAAAAAATCCATTTCTAAAATTGAGACTTTGCCGTTAGCTGAACAGGAGGTGCAGCTAAGAACGAACGGAAGCGAAGTAGAAAATCGGCGGAAGGTCTTCGAAGTGCTTTGCTGGTCGAGAAAAAGATTGAGACTCAAAGAAAAGATATAGGATGGTCTTTGAGCAAGCTTAGGACCAAGAGGGAAGAAAGCTATGGAGGGTTGAAGTCTAGCGAAGATGGCGTTTACTGCGAGCGGGCGCTAATGCGGACACAGACAACGAGCTTTTCAGTTGTGAAATGAAGCGCCTTCGGTTTCATTTTCATTCGAAAAAGACGAAATTCTGCTGTCTGGTGGGATTTTCTCGTGGTCTGTTCGCTTGGCCATAGCAGGCCCGGCACTCGAAAGCGAAGCCGCGAAAGCGATAAAAGGTAACGGCTGCTCCCTACCAGTAGCGGCGCCAGGGCGAATGAACCGCTGAGAATGGCGTTAGATCAAATCCTGATATTTAACCAGTGGCCAAATTGTGCAACCTGTGATATAGGTCTTAAGATCGGCTAGAGTTGCGTAGAAATTTGTTAAGTAGACCCAAACAAAGCATTATATTTATATAGTATTACCAGCGAATATAAATAGGTTAGGCCGCATTCATTCCCATCGTTATGGTCAAACCACACGCCCTTTTCTGTGATAAAGAAATTACTGTCTTCAAATAACCTGTTACAAGCGGAAAGCGAAAGCACTTAATTCCCAAGCGACCTAGAAACGGCCATTCTTCGCTAAAGCTTAGGGTTTCCTCAAGACGTGTACCGGTAAAATGAAGGCCTGCTCCGTGCATTTGTCACTTAAAGATATTAATTAAGAAGAAGAAAATATACATAGAGTGTAATTCTCTAAGTATTAAGCATTTTCAGGTCTTAATAGTCGGATCGACTAAACAGGTAATGAAAATCGCCTCAGGGGTACAGCTAACATGGTGGAACTGTGCGTCAATAAAGCGTTGTTCTTTCTTAAAGTTCTGCGTTTATGGAAACGGGTACAGTTAACTTTGGCAGTACCATAAAGCAAATAGGTACAGAAATAAGATCAGACGCAGATGTATCGTCACAACGGCTGATTTCGGGGTTCAGGCGTCCGAGTGCGATCCCCGTGAGTACAACCATATCAATGGCTATGTTCGGTCGTTGTGTGCACACTTATATTAATGCATTTACATAGGCTGATGCAGAGATAATCAAAGGGCCTACCTTTAAACTGCATTCTTAATTTATACTTTGAAACAGCCTTCAAATGTATGGCTGATAGCAAGGATAAGGATTAGCAATAGGTGATCGAGCACGATACAGCTCTGGGAGGCTCTTTCGTCGGTTTATCCTGCCCGGTCGGAAGCCACTGAAGTAATTCTTACCTGAAGAAAAGCCGGATGCAGAACTCGAGATATTAACTTCGATGAAAAGCGTACTATTTTGGCGTAGCTTTATTAGCTCATCACTTTTTCCAACTTTCTACTGTTGCTATAGAGCAATTATTGAATTAGTTTCTAAATAATACATCCAAGTTCCTTATGCAATTATGCTTATAAGACACTGCTGACTAAATTAAATTAAAGTAGTGCTGGACGTCTATAGCAATGCGAACCAGGCACGCCAGCGAGGTATGACTGTACATTTGCCCTTCCGTTAGCTCCGCTGCTGTTTTATTAGGAAAGCTTAGTTCGTTCCGTGATCTGCAATGGTGAGAGCCTTCTATTGTATTGATGGCAACGTAGACAGTGCATACTTCCTTTGCATGGACTGAACTATAATGGTGTTTGGCAAAATTATTTCAACTTTCGATTCTAATCAACAACGCCCACTTTAGATGCCTTTTTGACCTGCCCCGGATTTTACCTTCGATAACATTCGTCGCCATAAAGGAATTTCCTTCTAATTGCAAAGCACAACCTTTTCAAAAATGCTATCCTAGATGAAAACTCATCATCACTTTTTCTATACCAGGCTAGGTAGGACACCATATTTGATGGAAGTCCAGTGAACCCTATAACCATAATTATAATAAGCTAATTTTCTGTACATAATAGACCACAAGACAAAAGCTTGAACTACCAGCAATGTAATGACAATCGGCTGCGATACGTTACTTCCCCTTTACGGCACAGATATCTAGTTACTATATCAGCGAGTTTTCTCCACACAGCTTACCAGTGTGAGTGTATCGGTGAACGTACGGTGACCATTGCCTAATTCATTAGCGGGAAAGCCTCGGCTGATTCGTTCGTTCGTCCTTTGGGCTTCATGTTAAGCGGAGCATCAGCAGCAGTGGTCCAGGTGGCAAACGAATCGTGATTGACTTACTTCCAGACCGTCCACACACATATACTGGTCTACGTGCAAAAAAATGATTGACTAGAGAAAAAGCGGGTAGTGTGCACAGCGTATAACGTCTGACGTTATTAATGCTCACTGGGGCATCGTGGTGCCTTGGTACGTGGGTCACTGTAGAACACAGACATAGAAACACGGACGAGACACCACATGGAAATTGGCCGATTGTTTACGTACGCAATCGCGCACCACGCACCGGCCTACACGTAGACACACACGTCGCATACGCACATCCGGCTCTCCATTTTGTCTATCTTCCATAGTAGCCTTATCCTAGCAGAGCATTGTAAAGAAGAATAGAAACTACCAAGGGATACCAAAAGCAAACGGCACAGAAGCACCGCAAAGGATAGAAACGGACGGGTTTTTTTATAACGCCACATGACCTGCTCACCAGCTCAGCTACGCTACCCCCGATGAAACTGCTGATACCGATAGACACATTTGCAGCTCTTGTCGCGCGTCAGCATCAGTACAACGTCTAAATACAACATCCTCCTTGACATCCAAGTAGAATATTGACAGCACGCACGAATTTAGTGGCGGACTAGGAATGATTCCACTCCGTCGCGGAAACCATTTAGTCATAAATCGTAGAGAAATTGGGGTGTAGACGAATGTCCACTCATTCACATTGCCCTGCGTCATATCACCGGTGCTGCATATATGCATATATATATTTTTTGACCGATATCTAGTTTGGAGTGTCTCAGAATTTTTTTTACTTTGGCGTTTTTCTAAGCACCGTAGCGTAAGCCGTGAGGTACGTTCGCTCAACTTCGTAGCCATGCAACGAAAGCACACGTCCGCTGCCTTTGTCTGAAAAAATCTAAGAAGGATCTTAGCATTAACTATCCATTAGTATTGCTAATTGCGAACTAGTGTTCCCGTTGTAGAGAATATATCAATAACTAACGAATAATAGTAATTACTACACCCTAATGTCAGTAAAGGTATTACATGAAAAACATTTATATAATAAAGCAATTATACTTATCAGTTGGTTAACTCCGTCTCACAATTGGACGCGTGATCAGCTGAGTAACTATTGCAGAGCCAAAGAGCGGTTCTAACGAGGCTTGGATTACGGTACGTTTTCCGAATCCTCACCTCATCCAACTTCCAAGCTTTAATTCGGCCACAACTTCGAGCCATAGAGCACAAGAGGCTATTTGTCGTAGAGAGTAGTAGCTTTTTTTACTGCCCATCTCTGCGGTACTGTACACGCATGCCATGCCTATGCAAGTTCTGTGTACATATGACTTTACGCAGTACAAGTGCGACTGAGATCTCTCAGCTTTAACGAATGGCATATTGAGTAGCTAAATGTTATGCATGTTTATTTTGAACTGTGTACTCTATCTTTAAATAGTGGGAATGTTAATTCTACGGGGGGTACGCGAGCGAGCGTCCATTCACTCAGTTCGCCATTCCAACGACAGCGGGCCGAACGAAACCGATCGGGGATAACCCCCCAATCTCACTGGCCGATCAACGTAACGCTCTTCCTCGCTCTAACTGAACTAGCCTAAACACCGGTACTACTGCCCCGGCTGGCACTACCGCTGCCTTGGTCGCTACCAAGGCAAATTCGGACGAACAGGAATATCAACCAAGTAAGTGAACTGACGATCGTCGCCATTCTCGTGACTAGAAAGAACTACAGGACAACTGCTAGGCCAACATCGAAGCTGTCGATAGTGCGTAGTTTAATGAAAACTTTGAGCCTCATCAAACTCGCTCCCGATGCAGTCGTTGCGCGTGCTTTGATCGAGAGCAATTCCAACTGTACGTACGTATCTTATTCATCGTCTGTTCAGCTCCAGCCTCAACGTTTCCCCGTACACTTACTCCCCCCGCTTCAGTTTGTGTAAACTCTGTAACACTGGCCATCGCTGGAAGCCTGCTCGTCACCCCCCTTCCACAATCTCCCTTTTCTGTTACCGCTCCGTAAACCGTTAAGGATCCCTTATCAGTCCGCCCTGCCTTTTCAGTATATATATACATATGTCTCGTAGATTACTACTACGACTATAACAGGCACTGCCGCATACCAGCCTTCGACTTCGCGCTCAGAGCGTCATTCCACGCCCTCTCCTCTGCCCGCCGACGAATGCTCTTCGCTTTTCTCGTTAGAGCAGTGCTTCCTGCCAGTTCGTCTACGGCCTGATCCTAAAACTGAAAGAGCTTATCATGGCCAAGCTTTCCATCTCATGCGGACGCTGCAAGATTCCTCCTGCACTTCTATTGAGGCATGCGTGGCGACAAGTCGACCTGGGCTTGGGTTGACAGGCCGCTGCCGAGTTCTCAACAACCATTTCGACCATCTGACTTATGCATTTGTCGACAGCAGGAGGCATGGGCTGGACCGTGACCATAGTGAACTGCTCAATAAATAGGTCTCAGCATTAGCATTACTCCCTGCACAGCTGTGCGCGTCATCCTTTAGAAGACGAACTTGTAACGTGGTTTTTCACTGAGGTCTACCTTATAAGGGGAACGTTAAACTTTTTAGTCACTGTCGCCGAAGCGTGAGGTAACGGTTCTGCTTAATGAAACATAGGCGACGCATAAGCGCTAACTCACTTTATCGAAGTCTATCTATTGTACACTTAAGATTTTCGATAATTACTTTATGTTCACACATAGTATTTCAATTCGATGTTTTACCGTGCATGCTAATTTTGGCGGTAGCAGCAATTGCTGATTGCAACTGCGAATCATGGCAATGCAAACTTTCATAATGAAGCGCGAGAAAAGGGAATATTTCAAATTAAAGGGTTCGTTGTCTCTGCGACGATGATAACTTTCGTCGTGCATCGACAGTGGTTGCCCTAGTGGCCAGTGTTCGCGACTTTCTAAATCTACGTCCCATCTGTTAGGAAACTCTTTACTTTCCATTTAGTGCCCTTTGTGGCCTTCTAGGACGAAGTAAGGCTTAAATTAGCTTCTAAGCCAATCCGAACTGTAGACTGAACTTCGCTGTCTTCTTGTTCCACTTGTGGTAGAGAATCTGCGTTCTCGAAAAGCCACTATAGGAAAGTTTAGGGCGGCAATAGCTATGAGGAACGAGCGTTCCGATGAGGAAGGTGCAGATATTTTTGTCACTAACCTGCACGAAGATACTAGCATTAAATTCAAAGAGACGCATATTCTAATTAATAGATACAAAAAGTGCTACCATATATATATACATACATACATATATCGTAGTAAAAAATGTACGTACGCCACGGAATAACTGAAACGCAGATTTTTATGCTACAAATTTATATTATACCCAGAGGATACTTATCTCAAAGATTATAGACTGATATTTGCTAGTGTCAATACTATGTGTACGGCCTATTAGTAGAAAATTGAAGAACTCTCTACACAAGGTAAAAAAAAATATCCGTATATACCGAATTGGCCCTACTTTGTGGGAAGTTCACAGCATTTTTCAAAGGGTTCCTTGTCTTCCTTGACCATTTCGAAACGCGCTGAGCGATCGCATGTCGTAACCGCCAGTCTCTTCATAATAAAGCGTGTCGCCGAGGGTGTGGCTACTTTGGTCGCGTCTGCCGCATTAGTCCTCCCGTATTTCCAGCGGCAGGCAGAAAATGATTAGTCTGACTCCTGCTTAAACCTTGCTTCGAGAACTCTTTTATTTGTAGTATGACGGCTGTCATTCTGTCCTACGACACGATCTATGACTGACTACGACGATCAGTCCTTTCTCAGCTTTAGTTAGGCCTTTTATCTCTCTTTCACCCTTGTTGCGGCCTCTGACCCTCGTAAAAGATTCGCTTTGCCGACAGGACTGGCTTATGCTATTGCTGTTGTTGGTAGACAGTAGTACTGACCCGCTATTTGATTCCCGCCTTCGCACAGAGAGTTCTTTCGGCTTCTCCTGTCGACTGGCCCCTCCATGTGATCCTGTCCAGTCCCCCGAAGTCCCCCCAGTGAAACTAAGGCTCACTAGGTAGGACGCCGCCCTTAGACGATGTAGTGATTGTTTGTCAAGGGGATTCACCTCCTGTCGACGTAGTGGTAGCAGTGACGGCGGTAGAGGCGATGGTTGTGTCTTCTCCCCCAACCTACTTTTAATTCTCTGCTTCGTTTCCGTTCCATTGCGTTTTCTATTCGCCAGGGCGGCTCATTTTCAAGATCCTTTACTGCCGTTTCCAACCCTTTCACCACTAGCCAGCACTCCTGCTGGCTCTTTTTCTTTTTCGTCACCACTTCACTATTGCTGTTTTGCCGCTGGCGCTGCTGTGGCCTGCTGCTTCAGCCAAGGCAACGGAGACGTTCTTACTGCTTTTCGTTTCGTCCTCTCTTGCATGAGAACCACCCCAAGCCCACTATCAAGTGGGATTTCGATTCTTTTCGTAGGAGAGGGGCGCGCGCCATCGCTCCAACAGCGCTTGTCGCCTCTCCCTTCCCCTCCCCATTCCCTTTCTCTTATTCTGTATCGCTCTCTAAGCCGCCTCAGCGACTATTTATTAGCTTAATTTGTGAGCCGTCCAGAGTTTACCAGCTTCGAAACGCGGTACTACTAGCCCAGTGGCGTTGGCAGCGGCGTGGGCTAGAAAGGGTTAAGTCCAGAAGGACTGGCCGAAGAAAATGGGTAAAAGAATAGGCAGGAATCAATACGTTCGTTGACAAGCGTTGCAGTTTATGAGTGAATTAGCTAGCGGTTCGGCTGACGAATGACAATTTTTTTTATGGTTTTTGTGTATGCGGGTGAGATCATGATTGCACAAAACGGGTGTCGTTTGTGTACCCCTAATTGCGCTTATGTAGATAATTCAGAGGCAGAAATGACGTTGTTGAGGCGCTGCGTTGATTCGAAACTTACTGCTATACAGCTTGAAAATTTAGGTGTTAATTCAATGTCACTTTTCGAAACTGATCGTTGCCATTCATTATTTTAGGCGAATTCCGAATACTCGGCTTTGAAGGGCCATGAAGAGTAACCAAGACAATATCTAAAAGCCAAAGTGGGCACACAGCTGAGATTGCATGATTACGAGGCCGAGCGGGCGCATCTAACAGATTCTATAGCGTCGTTTTAATGGAAATTCTCCAGCCAACAAAAGGTGAAATACTTCAAGCGGCCGAGAATCGATAAACGAAAAAAAAATATTCTTAATACATAGCTTTAAAAAGAATGTCACAGTCTATTGCGAATGATTGAATGAACGAGAACGCCCCTCACGCAGGGCTCGTTGTCTGCTAATTCGGAGTGTGGATCTGATAATAAACCAAATATCTGGTTCTACGCGTGTGTTTCACTTTATATTATTTAACAATGGTAAAAGGTAATCGATAAATAAATTTAACAGTTAACGCATCTACCTGACTGGATGGTACGAGGAATCCTCCACATCTATCTACTATATCATAATAAGGGTTAAAGGAAGATGATTACAAGGCAAGCAAACAATTAAACCAGTGGGCATACGACGGTCTTCACTGGAGATATCCCAAGTGAACGCATTGTTTATAAATTTTGCCTGCATGAATGCTTTAGGAATAACGGAACCTAGCTATATCGATTTAATCTTGAAATTTTTTTTTATATAATCGCTTGTTATGATGTTGTTTGTGGGTGGACGCTTTACCTATCAAACAGCCACCGGCTACCCTTTGATCTAAAAAATAAGATAATAACTAGAGTCTAAATTTCACTAAAGTACTTTATTTCTTGACTTCCATAAGCGGCTAGCCGCCGGTCTGCATATAATTTTGTTATTATTCATTGATAGAATTTCTACGAATTTGAATGACACTTAGCATGAAATATTTCGGACGGGGGCCTCGTAACCACTTCAACTGAACGGTTGCGAAAAGGTCTGTGCAAACTTGAAGATGTGGTCCCCAGACCGGAAAACAGCACGCAATCTCGGATAGGATCAACGATCTATACAGCCGTGTATGACATAAGAATCGGGCTTATTTATCACGACATAACAAGAAATACTGTGTATCAGTAAGAAACAAATTCGAGTAGTTAGGCCACGTGTGGACTAATATCAAGATTAGCAAAGTCTGTACGCCGAGATCTCTGGTCACAATAATGGTGCCAAGTTGGATCCACCACAAACATAACAAAGAAAAAACCTCTTGTGATAATCTACCATGTTTGAATACAGAGCGTAATGTAACTCTCAATGCACCAAAGAGCGACACCTCTTTGAAAGACAGCGTGAGACCCAAAAAATTGATGTTATCAATTTAAAAAATTTTTACATACGAAATATTTCATCTTTGGTAGCACGCGTCTACTTGGTCCAAAGGGAGGTTCTTTAAGACCAAGGTAGAAGGGCAGCTTCCCTGAGGTACGTTGAAAAAATTGGATGTGCTTTCCACTTTGATGCCCAACAACCTGTAGCTCAGCTAAGCCTTGACCCAGCCCAACGTCGTTGCGTGCCTATTCAGGTAACGCATCATAGCCTGTAATTGACACGGTCAAAAGCACTCCTTTGATTGAAGTACATACAATAACAACGCTTCGTGAGATAATGTTACACTATCTACAGCAGTTGAGTGCAACTTTATAGAGGTCCTACAAATCTGCGCTGTGTTTAATCAAAGGTATTGTTTTGCGGAAAGATAAGTAACTGCATATATAGTGTGCAAATTTTTCGAGATACCACAAGCGATTGAGCCATTAGAGATAAGTTAGGTACTTCCATTGTTGGCTGTAGAGTCGTTCACATGCACCACGGTCCCTCCGACTTGTTCGAGCAGATCAGAGGCGCATCTTTTATTTTACTACGACTATGCGACAGCGGGCAAGCACAGCTCTCAAGAAAGATGAGAAACATCATCTATGGCTTCACATGAGCTTCGAACTTGACAGAAATTTGTGAATATCTTGCTTTGTAAACTATCATACTAAATGACCGGTGCAGGCCCGATGGATAGTGCTTGATTTTGTAATAATAATAATAATATACTATAATTATACACTATAATAATAAGTAATAACCTAGCTTCAACTAGTAAATATTGTGTGTTGTCCAAACAACATTCAACAAAACTCAACTGTCTATTTGTAGAGAGCGACGGAATCATCTGCGGCCACTAGTCTAGGTTGGCTAGATTGACATTTTAGCGCTGGTGAGGACGAAAAACGATAGAAGGCTAGGTAGCGTACTGAATCGTCAAGTGTCTTGGAAAATACAACCTATTCGACAAGGCTACATAGGCCTCCTACAATCTAGTAAAGCTGGTTTGGAACAGGAGGCGAGCTGCTGTTTCGCTACCCGGCGAACTATTTTTATTTCAACTAATTACTTTATTTATTACAATAGGATAGCCAAAAGGCAAACGCATTTGTTAATGGTAAGCTGGAGCAGTAATGTTGCATGGCCCTGACCACCGCTGAATTTAACGCTCAAGTATCAGTTAAGAGGCATTTTGTGCTACTACTTCTACAACATATTATACTACAGGCATATGAATAACATTTTCCTTTTATTATTATGGGGGCAAATAGCAAGGAACACTGAAATTATATCACTGTTATTAGTCCGTTGAATTGTAGTTTCCATTATACATGTGCTTTCTATACTGCGCAGCGGAGAATGACATTCAATACACAAAGCGAAGCCCTTATATTAAGGGTATACTATCTCTACTTAGCCGCGCCCTATTGTTTCACAAGGTTCACGATACGATACGATACTGCGTATTTTCAGGTTCAAGCTCTCTAAGCATAAAAAACGTCCCGTTTAAGCACAGCTCCTGAATCGCAACCAGCCTAAGTAATATGGCCGCCTGTGAAGTCATATGACTTTTGTGAAGTCAAAGAATAATTTCAAATCAAACCCCCTTTTCTCATCATTACATTAAACCTATTTTCGACTTTAAAGTTACTATTAATCTCAACTATCTATCAATCGAGCAGACCTATACTTAATCTCGGATCAAAAATAATCTTAACGTTAGTTTATGTTCACCAACGGCGTTCTTCGAACGCTCGCAAACTAGGTATCTCAACTGATGAAAACGCTTGAAGAACTCAAATGTCGGTTGACGATCGATTGTTAGCAAGCTGAGCCTTGTGATTGTGCTTTCTATACGCTTGCTTGAGAGCCGCAGATTGCGGATGTGCTCCAGCTATTCCCGAGCTCCTTTCCAATCGATTCCCTGCTACACAGGGCTGATTTGTGGCCATCGCTGGCTGTCATATCAACATGGTTTTAAGCGGTATCCCCCTGATGATCTCCCCTCTAACACCCTGTTTGGAGCTAAATACGGAACTTTTTCTGTCTCTTCATTCTCAAAGCTGTCTGCCTTTTTTCGCCTGCACTGCACTCGTCGCACTACGACTGGTACGGTACGATCATGCATCAGCCCACAACCGAAGAAACTGTCGATGGATAGATCAGCTGGATCGAATCGAAGCAAATGGGGCAAAACAAAGCCTGAGAAGAAACGGAAAGAGGCAAATCAAAGGAACATCACTTGAGTACGTTTCTTCCACTACCTTTTGTTGGGCACGAATCTGTTCTTCGATATCTGAGTAAAACTTGTAGAAGAGTTTATGTGGTTCCTTTTCTTACGTATTACGTTGCCATAGTATTAATGCAGTTTCGTTCATCAACAGATAATGTAATAATATAAGTACACATATGTATGTGTGTATAGACAAGCCCATTCAAACTAGAGGCTCTGGAAATTTGGGAAGCCAGATGGCGATCGTATTCTTCGATTCGACTGATAGTACATTGATACAATCTGGAAGATGTAGAATTTGCAGCTTTACCCGTAGCCCACGGTTTTGTTCGTGCCGGTGAAATTTGGCCGAAGGACAAGCTTAATACGTATCGGCTCCAGCGCACAACGACTTGTTTGCGCTAAAGGAATTTCTATAAGAATTCATAAAGGTAAAAATCCAAACAGTGGAATAAAAACTTAGTTATTACTTCCGTAACGTCTTAGATAGAACTAGCCATAGAAATCAGGACGCCTTTGGCAGGAATATTTTCCGGGAAAATCCGGTTTTCAAGTGGGAACTCAACATTACCTATAGCACAGTAATAGGGGCTAGTGTCAAAGGACTTATTTAGGCTATCTAAGCTAATGTAGGGGGTGTGAAAATCTATCAGGCTTTGTCATTGACAGCATTAATGTTGTTGTGAGCGCGGCATTACAATATTGATTTATTTCACTACAACGTCCAGACATATTTACCAGTACCTAGCCTTAAATAACACACTTCAAGCAATGTGTAAATGTGTTAACTCCTATGTAAATGCAGTAACAGAAAATTGATTATGATCATGTGCATAAAACGTTCAGAAGGCACAAGTTAGGTTCTATAAAAGGCATCTGGTTTGTAAAACCTGTTAGCACCAACATTAGCGTGAAGGATTGCTAAACCTCATTTGCAGATCAGACCTTATTCCATCGTTACAGTGTACATGAGTATGCCCCACATATTCGTTCATAGTTTTTTCTTAGTTGAGTAATTATTAGATGTCTGATATTGTTTTTTGTTTAGATGTTTTTACTGTTTATATATTTTTCAGCTCGTACGAAGTTCAAAATAGGATTAACGGACTATACACTTATTCGGGGGCGTTTTAAAATCAAAGAACAAAATTACACGACGTGGGTAGGTAGCACGGTAAGCTGTGCATCACCCTTGTGGGCACCAGTTATCACAGCTCACTCTGCATAAGGCAAAAGATTTGGATGAGTGAGTAATACAGGACCAATATGGCTATCTTCAGCAGCTTAATCATGCTATTTTTCAAATGTTTATTTATCCTATGTGCTCATATCGAACAAGCAGCCCCTCCACACCAACGACACAATCGAAGACTCCTATTCCAATCACTCTCAAATGGCTCGTGTTTGTTCTTTAGGGCCTTGAAGCAATGACATGCTTATGATTCTATTTGATTAGGTCTTCAGCATTTACATTGTTAAGCCAGAATCGATCGGTACGAAAGAGGCACGAGACTGCCGGCGGTACCATGCTTGATTTAGGCATAGCGCGCTCGCACTCCGCTTGCGTAGCTCGGACGAAATTGCCAGCCGACGATCTCGTCCCATCCCAGTCACTGCTTTTCATGCAGCGGAACCTTAAAATCCTTTTCGTTTGTGACGTTACTCGACTACGCTATTTGGTTCCCGTACCTGATTTTGCAGTTAACAAAGGTCATTTCCGTTGACCTTTTGACTGCGTTCCTTACACCAACGCTCCACCTACAGATGATTCGTGGATTTTTAATATGCTCGTCTGAAAGCAACGACGACGAAAATGACGCTGCCTTTACTAGTGAAAATTAGCGACGTTACCTGTAAATTTGACCTTGTTATTTACGTTCTGTTCATGTACACGTACTTAGTCTCCCTATTTGCTTTTCTTTCGCTTTTCATTGAGATCTTCACGTGGCTTCTGTTGGTGTCCGGTCCATTCAAGCCATGGGTTTGCTTCTTTCGTGTTTCACAAAACCAGTCTGTGAGAGACGTTAAGCGGAGTATAGGGACACCAAATCGTAAGGGAGTTATTGCTCGTATTCTAGACGACGATCGATACTATTCAAGCGGGCAAGTGTCTAGTTTGAGGGGAGCAATCAGATGCCCCCGTTCTGGGCTGAACCTCGCTTGTGATAAACGTTGTATCTTCATTATGTGAGAGGCTCGTCTCTAGATATTGCTGTCGTTATATATTTGGCTTCCGCAACCGAAATACTACCATAACATTATGTCAAGTGGTATGAAGACTCTAGTACTGGTATGTCGGTGTTGGTCGTAAGCTAGTCATAATAGGGGGTAAAGCTTAAGGGATTGTTTACCCCAGCTGAAGGCGTTTCGGCCTGTACGATTGTTGGTCGATTGCCATTCCCGCTGCTGTACTAGTTACGCCATCAGTTAGTAATGTTCAATCACCGCCGCTACCACCAAAGCCACCACTTCAGAACAAGAAGCAAGCAAGCCACTTACTTGTTTGGTAGATTGTTTATCATGGTAGGCTTTGCCATTGACATTTGTTATGTGTTGGTTGCAGAAAAAGAATAGCGCCGACGCTGGCGACCTTCAGGCGACGGTTTTAGTTGACGTGTGCCGTCTTATGCTGGTACATATACCCAGGCGTAATGCACACACGTGCACAGATGCATACACATTAACATACATCGCTCGACAGCAGCGTCGAGCGCGTAGTTAAGAAAAAGCAGAGAATTTCGATATTACTGTGTTTTTCAAGATGCTGCTATCGTTGTCGACGTCGTCTTTGCGCGACTTGTCGCCCACCTACCATGCCAAATTACAGCATTTAAGCATCACTTGGGCTACTAGTCGACCTAAATGCCTCTTTGATATCCCAGAAGCTCCTTGCTTTTGTCCCGCTTCCTCCCTGTTTTTGCCATCACTGCACCGTTGTCCGCTCGCTTCATTCTCCTGCTAGCTGGATCGTTGTGATTAGGACGGGCAGCTGCAGAAGCAGTGGCCGCTTTTGCTCTGATATTGACTATTCGATCAGCTGTATGGAAGATAGTTTCCTGTCTTAAACGCTAGTGCCGATTTTCCTTCGACGATTGCTGCCGGTTTGACTAAGCTTCTCCGACGCCTGCGACGGCCGCACTGCGAGAGATAAGGGGTGTTAGACAGAGACACTGGGCAATGCCGGAGGCCGACATCCAACCAGCCAACATGGAAGCCGTTCTTTACTAACATTTTACGAGGAACAGGAACGTAGATCACTGGCGGAGGAGTTATAGAGACATAAACAGAAAGCAGGGGGCGGAAAGGTTAAGAAAGTTAGCGGAACAAACCGCGACGAAAGTGCACCAAAAGCGTAAGCGTTTATGTCTATTTTGGAAAATAGGGGTTTAGTCAGCCTGCGCGTGTGTGTATGTGTGTGTCTGTGTATA